>NW_024608991.1:30000-75000 GCF_018296145.1 Oncorhynchus tshawytscha | reverse complement strand
ACTCACAAACTTCTACAGATGCACAATCGAGAGCATCCTGGCGGGCTGTATCACCGCCTGGTATGGCAACTGCACCGCCCTCAACCGTAAGGCTCTCCAGAGGGTAGTGAGGTCTGCACAACGCATCACCGGGGCAAACTACCTGCCCTCCAGGACACCTACACCACCCGATGCTACAGGAAGGCCATAAAGATCATCAAGGACATCAACCACCCGAGCCACTGCCTGTTCACCCCGCTGCCATCCAGAAGGCGAGGTCAGTACAGGTGCATCAAAGCTGGGACCGAGAGACTGAAAAACAGCTTCTATCTCAAGGCCATCAGACTGTTAAACAGCCACCACTAACATTGAGTGGCTACTGCCAACACACTGTCAATGACACTGACTCTACTCCAGCCACTTTAATCATGGGAATTGATGGGAAATGATGTAAATATATCACTAGCCACTAAACAATGATACCTTATATAATATTACTTACCCTACATTGTTCATCTCATATGCATACGTTGATACTGTACTCTATATCATCGACTGCATCCTTATGTAATACATGTATCACTAGCCACTTTAACTATGCCACTTGGTTTACATACTTATCTCATATGTATATACTGTACTCGATATCATCTACTGTATCTTGCCTATGCTGCTCTGTACCATCACTCATTCATATATCCTTATGTACATATTCTTTATCCCCTTACACTGTGTATGACAGTAGTTTTTTTTTTTTGGAATTGTTAGTTAGATTACTTGCTCGTTATTACTGCATTGTCGGAACTAGAAGCACAAGCATTTCGCTACACTCGCATTAACATCTGCTAACCATGTGTATGTGACAAATAAAATTTGATTTGATTTGATTAACCCTACCCTAACATCAGAAACCTAACCCTACCCTAACTTCAGAACCCTAACCCTACCTAACCATATCCTAACATCAGAACCCTAACCCTACCTAACCCTATCCTAACATCAGAACCTTAACCCTATCCTAACATCAGAACCCTAACCCTACCTATCCCTATCCTAACATCAGAACCTTAACCCTATCCTAACATCAGAACCTTAACCCTACCCTAACATCAGAAACCTAACCCTACCCTAACATCAGAAACCTAACCCTAACATCAGAACCTAACCCTACCTAACCCTATCCTAACATCAGAACCCTAACCCTACCTAACCCTATCCTAACATCAGAACCCTAACCCTACCTAACCCTATCCTAACATCAGAACCTTAACCCTATCCTAACATCAGAACCTAACCCTACCTAACCCTATCCTAACATCAGAACCCTAACCCTACCCTAACATCAGAAACCTAACCCTACCCTAACATCAGAACCCTAACCCTACCTAACATCAGAACCCTAACCCTACCTAACCCTATCCTAACATCAGAACCTTAACCCTATCCTAACATCAGAACCCTAACCCTACCTAACACTATTCTAACATCAGAACATTAACCCTATCCTAACATCAGAACCCTAACCCTACCTAACCCTATCCTAACATCAGAACCTTAACCCTATCCTAACATCAGAACCCTAACCCTACCTAACACTATCCTCACATCAGAACATTAACCCTATCCTAACATCAGAACCCTAACCCTACCTAACCCTATCCTAACATCAGAACCTTAACCCTATCCTATCATCAGAACCCAAACCCTACCTAACACTATCCTAACATCAGAACATTAACCCTATCCTAACATCAGAACCCTAACCCTACCTAACCCTATCCTAACATCAGAACCCCCTAACATCAGAACCCTAACCCTAACCCTATCCTAACATCAGAACCTTAACCCTATCCTAACATCAGAACCCTAACCCTACCCTAACATCAGAAACCTAACCCTACCCTAACATCAGAACCCTAACCCTACCCTAACATCAGAACCCTAACCCTATCAGAGACAAATATTACTAACATCAGAACCCTAACCCTACCCTAACATCAGAACCCTAACCCTATCCTAACATCAGAAACCTAACCCTACCTAACATCAGAACCCTAACCCTACCTAACCCTATCCTAACATCAGAACCTTAACCCTATCCTAACATCAGAACCCTAACCCTACCTAACACTATTCTAACATCAGAACATTAACCCTATCCTAACATCAGAACCCTAACCCTACCTAACCCTATCCTAACATCAGAACCTTAACCCTATCCTAACATCAGAACCCTAACCCTACCTAACACTATCCTCACATCAGAACATTAACCCTATCCTAACATCAGAACCCTAACCCTACCTAACCCTATCCTAACATCAGAACCTTAACCCTATCCTAACATCAGAACCCAAACCCTACCTACACTATCCTAACATCAGAACATTAACCCTATCCTAACATCAGAACCCTAACCCTACCTAACCCTATCCTAACATCAGAACCTTAACCCTATCCTACATCAGAACCCTAACCCTACCTAACCCTATCCTAACATCAGAACCTTAACCCTATCCTAACATCAGAACCCTAACCCTACCCTAACATCAGAAACCTAACCCTACCCTAACATCAGAACCCTAACCCTAAACCCTATCCTAACATCAGAACCCTAACCCTATCCTAACATCAGAACCCCCTATCCTAACATCAGAAACCTAACCCTACCTAACATCAGAAACCTAACCCTAAACATCAGAACCCTAACCCTATCCTAACATCAGAACCCTAACCCTACCTAACCCTATCCTAACATCAGAACCTTAACCCTAACATCAGAACCCAACCCTACCTAACCTATCCTAACATCAGAACATTAACCCTATCCTAACATCAGAACCCCCTAACCCTATCCTAACCAGAACCCTAACCCTATCCTAACATCAGAACCTTAACCCTATCCTAACATCAGAACCCTAACCCTACCTAACCCTATCCTAACATCAGAACCCTTAACCCTATCCTAACATCAGAACCCTAACCCTACCCTAACATCAGAAACCTAACCCTACCCTAACATCAGAACCCTAACCCTACCCTAACATCAGAACCCTAACCCTATCCTAACATCAGAACCTAACCCTACCCTAACATCAGAACCCTAACCCTATCCTAACATCAGAAACCTAACCCTACCCTAACATCAGAAACCCCTAACCCTACCCTAACATCAGAACCCTAACCCTACCCTAACATCAGAACCCCCTAACCCTACCCTAACATCAGAACCCTAACCCTACCCTAACATCAGAACCCTAACTCTACCCTAACATCAGAACCCTAACAGAACTCTATCCTAATGGAACTCGCATAAAAAGCAGGAAAATACATAATCCCTGCTATTAATATAATGAGCTCTTTGAGATAAGCTGCTGGGCTAAGCTCCCCTCAGAGGAAAATGGGAAGAGACTCACAATTACGTGAGCTGTTCCTCAGACATGAGCAAACATATTTAGTAGATAATTAGTAGATCATTTCTCAGGTATGTCTGAAAGAGGGTGGGAGGCAGAGTTAAGGCAGGTAGCAGGGTGGTGAGGAGGCAGAGTTAAGGCAGGTAGCAGGGTGGTGAGGAGGCAGAGTTAAGGCAGGTAGCAGGGTGGTGTAGTGAGGAGGCAGAGTTAAGGCAGGTAGCAGGGTGGTGAGGAGGCAGAGTTAAGGCAGGTACCAGGGTGGTGTAGTGAGGAGGCAGAGTTAAGGCAGGTAGCAGAGTGGTGAGGAGGCAGAGTTAAGGCAGGTAGCAGGGTGGTGTCGTGAGGAGGCAGAGTTAAGGCAGGTAGCAGGGTGGTGTGGAGGCAGAGTTAAGGCAGGTAGCAGGGTGGTGAGGAGGCAGAGTTAAGGCAGGTAGCAGGGTGGTGTAGTGAGGAGGCAGAGTTAAGGCAGGTAGCAGGGTGGTGTGGTGAGGAGGCAGAGTTAAGGCAGGTAGCAGGGTGGTGAGGAGGCAGAGTTAAGGCAGGTAGCAGGGTGGTGTGGTGAGGAGGCAGAGTTAAGGCAGGTAGCAGGGTGGTGAGGAGGCAGAGTGGCAGGTGCAGGGTGGTGTGGTGAGGCAGAGTTAAGGCAGGTAGCAGGGTGGTGAGGAGGCAGAGTTAAGGCAGGTAGCAGGGTGGTGTGGTGAGGAGGCAGAGTTAAGGCAGGTAGCAGGGTGGTGAGGAGGCAGAGTTAAGGCAGGTAGCAGGGTGGTGTGGTGAGGAGGCAGAGTTAAGGCAGGTAGCAGGGTGGTGTGGGGAATGCCCTCTAGCTGATCACACTAATAACAGTCTTTGTCACTATGAACAGAGCATTACACTACATGGATCAACATTACTGCTTATTTCAGCTCTGATTAATGGTGAATTCTACATCTTCACCTTTATACAAGCCCCCCTCTCTCTCTCTCTCTCTCTTTCTCTCTTTCTCTCTCTCTTTTCTCTCTCTCTCTCTCTCTCTCTCTCTCTCTCTCTCTCTCTCTCTCTCTCTCTCTCACTTTCTCCTTTCTCTCTCACTTTCTCTCTCTCTCTCTCTCTCTCTCTCTCTCTCTCTCTCTGTCTCCCTGAGAAGGGCTGGGTTATGCATGATGAGTGGGGTTTAGTAGTTGGCAGGAGTCTTTATCTTTCGTACAGTGTAAGGAGACTCAGGGTGAAAAGCTGAGACCCTGGGGCATGTCTCCCACATCCAGCGCTTTGGTTAACAGCTTCAGCAGAGGTTTCCATCTTCCTCTGAACATGAGAGAGATAATCACTGATCAAAAACACATCAGTTCTCTGTAGTCAGGAGGTGTCTGCTGTCAGAGTTACCTTACGTAAGACAGGGGCCTCTGGTTTTAACACCGGGTCAACTGAGCTCTACACTTTGAGATGTTAGCATCAGGTCCTGGAGTATAAACTCTCACACACCGTCAGACGGAGAAAGATCTGCTTTGATAATTACTGCATAATTACTGTTAATGACATTGTCATGACTTTAAAATAACTTTACTAGGATTTGAATAATGTTGGCACTTTGTGTTTTAAAGCGTAGAGATTTGACCGTTTAACTGTAGATAGGGTAAACTGTTTAAGTCGTCAATTCTTTAATGGAGAGCAAAGCTATTATGGTTTCTTCGGGACAATTTTGCACAAAGCAACTTGCAGACAATTGCAGAGTTGCACTATAGTTGCTTTGGCCTCCACAACAACTTACTGGATGTTTAATGTATCATGTTGACCAGCACTCTGTTTAACGAAGGCACCCAGAGAGAACTGACTCCCAGGCTCAGGGATGGTATTGTGTCTTAGAGAAGATATCATGTTGACCAGCACTCTGTTTAACGAAGGCACCCAGAGAGAACTGACTCCCAGTCTCAGGGATGGTATTGTGTCTTAGAGAAGGTATCATGTGAACCAGGACTCTGTTTAACGAAGGCACATAGAGAGAACTGACTCCCAGTCTCAGGGATGGTATTGTGTCTTAGAGAAGGTATCATGTGAACCATAGAGTTCATCAAAATGATGTCACCTGTAACTTCCAGCTGCAACCAGAACGTGGTGATGTGATGGTGTAATATCTCTGTCACAAAGCCATGGGAAATGAGCTGAATTCAACCAGAACGTGGTGATGTGATGGTGTAATATCTCTGTCTCAAAGCCATGGGAAATGAGCTGAATTCAACCAGAACGTGGTGATGTGATGGTGTAATATCTCTGTCACAAAGCCATGGGAAATGAGCTGAATTCAACCAGAACGTGGTGAGGTGTTGGTGTAATATCTCTGTCACAAAGCCATGGGAAATGAGCTGAATTAATATGATGAGAGCAGCATTTTGACCGTTTTACATTTTGGAGGGACTCGCAGGCCATCTGAAGCCCTGTGAAACACATTAGTGCCTGATAGTCTTGAAGAGAGAGAGTCTGTTAGTGGAATGGTCTGGTCCGTCTGACTGGCTGGGAGGAAGAGGAGGAGGAGGCTGAAAAGTTGACTGTCTTTCTTGGAAAAACAGAGGCCATACACCTGATGAAAGCCCATGGTGAGAGGCATGATGGGATAGTTAGTGTCAAAACGACTTCCTGATTAGGGCGGAGGGGAACTCTATCATCGACAGTCACCGTGTCTGAAGTCTTATTGGAACATTCTCGTTATAAATTGACCTACTGAAACTCTATGAGGTTTAGTTGACCTACTGAAACTCTATTAGGTTTAGTTGACCTACTGAAACTCTATTAGGTTTAGTTGACCTACTGAAACTCTATGAGGTTTAGTTGACCTACTGAAACTCTATGAGGTTTAGTTGACCTACTGAAACTCTATGAGGTTTAGTTGACCTACTGAAACTCTATTAGGTTTAGTTGACCTACTGAAACTCTATGAGGTTTAGTTGACCTACTGAAACTCTATTAGGTTTAGTTGACCTACTGAAACTCTATTAGGTTTAGTTGACCTACTGAAACTCTATGAGGTTTAGTTGACCTACTGAAACTCTATTAGGTTTAGTTGACCTACTGAAACTCTATGAGGTTTAGTTGACCTACTGAAACTCTATGAGGTTTAGTTGACCTACTGAAACTCTATGAGGTTTAGTTGACCTACTGAAACTCTATGAGGTTTAGTTGACCTACTGAAACTCTATGAGGTTTAGTTGACCTACTGAAACTCTATGAGGTTTAGTTGACCTACTGAAACTCTATTAGGTTTAGTTGACCTACTGAAACTCTATGAGGTTTAGTTGACCTACTGAAACTCTATGAGGTTTAGTTGACCTACTGAAACTCTATTAGGTTTAGTTGACCTACTGAAACTCTATTAGGTTTAGTTGACTTACTGAAACTCTATTAGGTTTAGTTGACCTACTGAAACTCTATTAGGTTTAGTTGACTTACTGAAACTCTATTAGGTTTAGTTGACCTACTGAAACTCTATTAGGTTTAGTTGACTTACTGAAACTCTATTAGGTTTAGTTGACCTACTGAAACTCTATTAGGTTTAGTTGACTTACTGAAACTCTATTAGGTTTAGTTGACTTACTGAAACTCTATTAGGTTTAGTTGACCTACTGAAACTCTATTAGGTTTAGTTGACTTACTGAAACTCTATTAGGTTTAGTTGACCTACTGAAACTCTATTAGGTTTAGTTGACTTACTGAAACTCTATTAGGTTTAGTTGTTGTTGGGTTTATTTCCAGCTGAAGTCAAGGCGTCTAGTTGTGGTTCAGAAGACAAAACAGAAAACATATCATCAGTGTCTCTGTGTCTCCTACAGACATCAAGGAGCTGATCTGATCTGGCAGCAGGGGTTTGGTTTGGTGCAGAATGGCTTTAACATCTTTGTAACTGATCCAGAGACAGGATTAGTGATGGTTCTTCTTTCATTCAAAACAAGACCAACGCTTGGTGGTGCTGGTGGTGGGGGTGTGATCCATCTCTTATAGTTCACAGGATCCACATTTACCGTGAAGGACTGTCGTTAGTTTGCATCTTCTCGTTTTTATATTTTGATGTATGTCTATTATTTTATTTTTTTATCGCATAGTTCTATTTTCAGAAACTAGCTAGTTGGATTATAGTGGTCAGAAACTAGCTAGTTGGATTATAGTGGTCAGAAACTAGCTAGTTGGATTATAGTGGTCAGAAACTACTTGGAGTAGAGGAGTTAGAATCTAGTTAGTTGGAGTATAGGGGTCAGAAACTAGTTAGTTGGAGTAGAGGAGTTAGAATCTAGTTAGTTGATGTAGAAACTAGTTAGTTGGAGTTAGGAGTTAGAATCTAGTTAGTTGGAGTATAGGGGTCAGAAACTAGTTAGTTGGAGTATAGGGGTCAGAAACTAGTTAGTTGGAGTATAGGGGTCAGAAACTAGTTAGTTGGAGTATAGGAGTTAGAATCTAGTTAGTTGGAGTATAGGGGTCAGAAACTAGTTAGTTGGAGTAGAGGAGTTAGAATCTAGTTAGTTGGATTAGAGGAGTTAGAATCTAGTTAGTTGGAGTAGAGGAGTTAGAATCTAGTTAGTTGGATTATAGGGGTCAGAAACTAGTTAGTTGGAGTAGAGGAGTTAGAATCTAGTTAGTTGGAGTATAGGGTTCAGAAACTAGTTAGTTGGAGTAGAGGAGTTAGAATCTAGTTAGTTGGAGTATAGGGGTCAGAAACTAGTTAGTTGGAGTAGAGGAGTTAGAATCTAGTTAGTTGGAGTAGAGGAGTTAGAATCTAGTTAGTTGGAGTATAGGGGTCAGAATCTAGTTAGTTGGAGTAGAGGAGTTAGAATCTAGTTAGTTGGAGTATAGGGGTCAGAATCTAGTTAGTTGGAGTAGAGGAGTTAGAATCTAGTTAGTTGGAGTAGAGGAGTTAGAATCTAGTTAGTTGGAGTATAGGGGTCAGAATCTAGTTAGTTGGAGTATAGGGGTCAGAAAGCAGACAGACGGCCTTGTCCTTGGCACCTCTCTTGGCAGAGCAGAGACATGGCACAACAGAAAGATGCCACCTCGCTGCGCCAACAGACCTGTTCCCTGGGCCCCTTGGCAACCACTCTGGAATCACGTTTACGTCCTGGGGGTGAGGGAGGAATGTGGACGGGATCATCACTCACTAATCACAGACTACCCTGAAACACTGACACACTGCTAATTACAGACAACAATAGCTCCGTCCCAGATACAACCTCGACTCCAGGGTGCTGCTAGAATCACAGTCATCATGTCCTATGGGGTTTCCCTGCTCTCACAACCTTAGAACAGAACAACAACCCTTAGAACAGAACAACAACCCTTAGAACAGAACAGCAACCCTTAGAACAGAACAACAACCCTTAGAACAGAACAACAACCCTTAGAACAGAACAGCAACCCTTAAAACAGAACTGTGTTTCTCTGGGAGAGCGTCGATCACACTGTCAGATTAATTGAAAAGGAGAACTCCCGTCCCAGTAAATTAAATATACCGTGGCCAGTGAATGTGTCCATCCATTCATTGAACCGTTTCAATCAAATGTATTTATCAAGCCCTTCTTACATCAGCCGATGTCACAAAGTGCTGTACAGAAACCCAGCCGAAAAAAAACCCAAACAGCAAACAATGCAGATGTAGAAGCACGGTGCCTAGGAAAAAACTCCCTAGAAATATCAGTGGAAGCAACATTAACGAAGGAAGAGTTTGACTAAAGCAGATAGTATATTGTCTCTGTGAGGTGAGCACTACTACTCAACGGTGACATGTTCTCCAGACCCGGCGTTCATTAGCGACATAGCGGTTCCACCGCAGCTGGAAGACGTCTGGTTGAGCTCTGTCAGGGTTTTAGACTGCCAGGCTGGCAGGAACAGAGTTTGATGCTCAGTCTGTGTCACCCAGAGCTGTTTTTGTCCTCGCAACACACAGAGTGGCATCATTTGCATGGGTTTGACACCCCTGACGTCTCGTCTCCGTGCCCTCTCTGTGTCTGGCTGGTGGCGGCGCTGCCATCCGTGCCAATTAAAGGGGTGGACCAGGTGGCACCTCACAGGTGGTCTTATAATCCCTGTAAAGATCCCACTTCATTAAGGAATCTGTTTAATGTGGCCGTTGGCTGATTGATTAATCTCCCACACCACAGTCTCAGATTATGCCAAGTTAGACCGTGATAAGACACAAGGTTGACCTATGTCACACGGAGAGGATGTTGTGTTGCCAGATCCAACATGTTGAGGAGAAATAATGGTACACTTCAGGAAGAAATAGCATGCAAGTCTACATGATGTTCATGAAGAGTTGAATGAGACGGAGGACAAAGATATTTATTCAGATTTAGAAAGTTTTCAGTCTAATTCTCTAACGTTTGGTCCTCCAATCTCAAAATTACAGTAGGACATACAGTAGGATATACAGTATACAGTAGGACATACAGTAGGATATACAGTATACAGTAGGACATACAGTAGGATATACAGTAGGACATACAGTAGGATATACAGTATACAGTAGGACATACAGTAGGATATACAGTATACAGTAGGACATACAGTAGGACATACAGTAGGACATACAGTATACAGTAGGACATACAGTAGAATATACAGTAGGACATACAGTAGGATATACAGTAGGAAATACAGTAGGACATACAGTATACAGTAGGACATACAGTAGGAAATACAGTAGGACATGTAGTAGCACATACAGTAGGATATACAGTATATGGTAGGACATACAGTAGGATATACAGTAGGAAATACAGTAGGACATAAAGTATACAGTAGGACATACCGTAGGAAATACAGTAGGACATGTAGTAGGACATACAGTAGGACATACAGTATACAGTAGGACATACAGTAGGACTTACAGTAGAACATACAGTATGACATACAGTAGAATATACAGTAGGATATACAGTATACAGTAGGACAAACAGTAGGATATACAGTAGGACATACAGTAGGATATAGTATACAGTAGTATATACAGTAGGATATATACAGTAGGACATGTAGTAGGACATACAGTAGGATATACAGTATACAGTAGGACATACAGTAGGATATACAGTAGGACATACAGTAGGATATACAGTAGGACATACAGTAGGAAATACAGTAGGATATACAGCATACAGTGGGACATACAGTAGGATATACAGTAGGACAAACAGTAGGATATACAGTAGGACATACAGTAGGATATAGTATACAGTAGGATATACAGTAGGATATATACAGTAGGACATGTAGTAGGACATACAGTAGGACATATAGTAGTATATACAGTATACAGTAGGACATACAGTAGGACATACAGTAGGATATACAGTAGGACATACAGTAGGACATACAGTAGGACATACAATAGGACATACAGTAAGATATACAGTATACAGTAGGGCATACAGTAGGATATACAGTAGGACATGTAGTAGGATATACGGTTAGACATACAGTAGAATATACAGTATACAGTATGACATACAGTAGGATATACAGTAGGATATACAGTAGGATATACAGTATACAGTAGGACATACAGTAGATAATACAGTAGGGTGTACTGTAAGATATACAGTAGGGTAAACAGTAGGGTATACAGTAGGACATACAATAGGACATACGGTAGGACATACAATAGGATACACAGTAGGACATACAACATGATATACAGTAGTACATACAGTAGGACATACATTAGGACATAAAATAGGATATACAGTAGTACATACAACAGGATGTACAGTAGGATATACAGTAGGATATACAGTAGGACATGTAGGACATACAATAGGATATACAGTAGGGCATACATTAGGATATACAGTAGAATATACAGTAGGACATACAATAGGACAGGCAGTAGGATATACAGTAGGATATACAGTAGGACATGTAGTAGGACATACAATAGGATATACAGTAGGACATGTAGTAGGACATACAATAGGATATACAGTAGGACATGTAGTAGGATATACAATAGGATATACAGTAGGACATACAATAGGATATACAGTAGAACATACGTTATACAGTAGGACATATTGATAATCTAATAGCCAAGGAATAACAAAGCAACAATATCAAGTTGGAAGATCTTAACCCTCATCTCTTAAATACAGTAAGTCTGTGCTGTAGGTGCCAGTAGACTGGGTTTACTAGATGTAATGTGTTAGGACTACTTTCAATGGTCTTTACTGTGTCATGTCTGTCATGGTATTTAACAATGAGCTGCTACAACTTGCCTTGGCAGACTCCAGACCACCCACACATCCTATCAGATGTGACATTTAGTTATAGTATTGGCCTCGGTTCTCTATAATTTTCCTCTCGGTATTACAGCTATTACCCTCCAAGGAGACAGAGAGCCCTGCTGCACGTCGTTCCTCCTGGGGAGAGGCGTTGTGCCCCCGGAGGGCTGGGGTTCTGGTGTTGTGGTTAGATTAGTGAAACAGAGAGAGACGAGTCAGAACTGTCAGACATGGCTGACTAAGGCTTCTCCACTCCCAGAGATATGTACCATGTTTAAGTCTAGGGGCAGCAGAGATATGTACCATGTTTAAGTCTAGGGGCAGCAGAGATATGTACCATGTTTAAGTCTAGGGGCAGCAGAGGTATGTACCATGTTTAAGTCTAGGGGGAGCAGAGGTATGTACCATGTTTAATGCTAGAGGCAGCAGATATATGTACCATGTTTACGGCTAGAGGCAGCATATATATGTACCATGTTTAATGCTAGAGGCAGCGGAGGTATGTACCATGTTTTAGTATAGGGGCAGCAGGGATATGTACCATGTTTAAGGCTAGAGGCAGCATATATATGTACCATGTTTAAGGCTAGAGGCATATGTACCATGTTTAAGGCTAGAGGCAGCAACAATATGTACCATGTTTAAGGCTAGAGGCAGCAGAGGTATGTAAATGTTTAAGGCCAGGGGGAGCAGAGATATGTACCATGTTTAATGCTAGAGGCAGCAGAGGTATGTACCATATTTAAGGCCGGGGGAAGCAGAGAATTCAATGTATCTCTTTTTCTGGGAGCAGGCTGTCAATGCCCAGCTCCAGTCAGAGAGACCGTTCCAGTACAGCTCCAGTCAGAGAGACCGTTCCAGTACAGCTCCAGTCAGAGAGACCGTTCCAGTACAGCTCCAGTCAGAGAGACCGTTCCAGTACAGCTCCAGCCAGAGAGACCGTTCCAGTACAGCTCCAGTCAGAGAGTCCGTTCAAATACAGCTCCAGTCAGAGAGACCGGTCCAGTACAGCTCCAGTCAGAGAGACCGGACCAATGTGTCCATACTGAGTACAGCCCCGGTCACATCATCTTCATCCTCCATCAGACTGTTCTGGAGACATGTGATATGTGGAGAGTTCCAGAACACAGTGACATGTGGAGAGTTCCAGAACACAGTGACATGTGGAGAGTTCCAGAACACAGTGACATGTGGAGAGTTCCAGAACACAGTGACATGTGGAGAGTTCCAGAACACAGGGACATGTGGAGAGTTCCAGAACACAGTGACATGTGGAGAGTTCCAGAACACATGGACATGTGGAGAGTTCCAGAACACAGGGACATGTGGAGAGTTCCAGAACACAGTGACATGTGGAGAGGTCCAGAACACAGTGACATGTGGAGAGTTCCAGAACACAGTGACATGTGGAGAGTTCCAGAACACAGTGACATGTGGAGAGTTCCAGAACACAGGGGCATGTGGAGTTCCAGAACACAGGGACATGTGGAGAGTTCCAGAACACAGTGACATGTGGAGAGTTCCAGAACACAGTGACATGTGGAGAGTTCCAGAACACAGTGACATGTGGAGAGTTCCAGAACACAGGGGCATGTGGAGTTCCAGAACACAGTGACATGTGGAGAGTTCCAGAACACAGTGACATGTGGAGAGTTCCAGAACACAGTGACATGTGGAGAGTTCCAGAACACAGTGACATGTGGAGAGTTCCAGAACACAGTGACATGTGGAGAGTTCCAGAACACAGTGACATGTGGAGAGTTCCAGAACACAGTGACATGTGGAGAGTTCCAGAACACAGTGACATGTGGAGAGTTCCAGAACACAGTGACATGTGGAGAGTTCCAGAACACAGTGACATGTGGAGTTCCAGAACACAGTGCCATGTGGAGAGGTCCAGAACACAGTGCCATGTGGAGAGGTCCAGAACACAGGGACATGTGGATAGTTCCAGAACACAGTGACATGTGGATAGTTCCAGAACACAGTGACATGTGGAGAGTTCCAGAACACAGGGACATGTGGAGAGTTCCAGAACACAGTGACATGTGGATAGTTCCAGAACACAGGGACATGTGGATAGTTCCAGAACACAGGGACATGTGGATAGTTCCAGAACACAGGGACATGTGGAGAGGTCCAGAACACAGGGACATGTGGATAGTTCCAGAACACAGTGACATGTGGAGAGTTCCAGAACACAGTGACATGTGGAGTTCCAGAACACAGTGACATGTGGAGAGTTCCAGAACACAGTGACATGTGGAGAGTTCCAGAACACAGTGACATGTGGAGAGTTCCAGAACACAGTGACATGTGGAGAGTTCCAGAACTCAGTGACATGTGGATAGTTCCAGAACACAGTGCCATGTGGAGAGGTCCAGAACACAGGGACATGTGGATAGTTCCAGAACACAGTGCCATGTTGACGTAATGTTTCTGACAGGACACTCTGTACCTGTCGCTGGGTTTCAAATCTCACACATAAATTGAAAAGAAAATGAAACCTTGTTTGAATGAAACATTAGTTATGCCTTCCATTATTATCCCATGCATTGGAAAGGACATTGGAAATATATGTACAGTATGTTTTTAAAAACTGATATTCACATTTAAATATTAAATGATATGCTTTAAAATTAACTAAAAGGCTATGGCACATTATCACAGCTTACTATTAGTTCATTCTTACATTCTTATAATTCCAATAGCAGCGATTTAAAACAGCAACAGTAACAGGCTTTAATAAAGCCCTACTGCTAACAAAGGGTTAATAAACTGCCTCACCGACCCTTCGATTCCTGTCACCATAATAACTGCTCCAAGACAGCAGACTTATCAGACAATCACACATGAAGTCATCCCTCTTCCAGCTGCTGCCGAGCATGTAACTGTTTGGGGTTAAGTTCCAAACAACGCCCTATTCCCTGTGTAGTACACTTCTTTTCACCAGGGCCCGTAGGGTCCTAGTGCTCTACATAGGGAATAGGGTGCCATTTGGGTCTCAGATTAGCGAGCCTGGTGCTGGGGGCTGTGTGGGTTGTGTCACTGTGTCAGGGTTTGACAGAGGAGAGCACCTTCCTCTCTGGGTGACTGCTTTAATTACAGAGGAGCTGGAAGCTTCACCACATCACTGCTGCAGCCAGTCAGTCAGCCAGTCAGTCAGCCAGTCAGTCAGCCAGTCAGTCAGCCAGTCAGTCAGCCAGTCAGCCAGTCAGTCAGCCAGTCAGCCAGTCAGTCAGCCAGTCAGCCAGTCAGCCAGTCAGTCAGCCAGTCAGCCAGTCAGCCAGTCAGTCAGCCAGTCAGTCAGTCAGCCAGTCAGCCAGCCAGCCAGTCAGCAGCCAGTCAGCCAGCCAGTCAGTCAGCACCTTCCTCTCTGGGTGACTGCTTTAATTACAGAGGAGCTGGAAGCTTCACCACATCACTGCTGCAGCCAGTCAGCAGCCAGTCAGTCAGCCAGTCAGTCAGCCAGTCAGCCAGTCAGTCAGCCAGTCAGCCAGTCAGTCAGCCAGTCAGTCAGCCAGTCAGCCAGTCAGTCAGTCAGCCAGTCAGCCAGTCAGTCAGCCAGTCAGCCAGTCAGCCAGTCAGCCAGTCAGCCAGTCAGCCAGCCAGTCAGCACCTTCCTCTCTGGGTGACTGCTTTAATTACAGAGGAGCTGGAAGCTTCACCACATCACTGCTGCAGCCAGCCAGCCAGCCAGTCAGCCAGCCAGTCAGTCAGTCAGCCAGTCAGCAGCCAGTCAGTCAGCCAGTCAGCCAGTCAGTCAGCCAGTCTGCCAGTCAGCCAGTTGGACAGTCAGTCAGTCAGCCAGTCAGTCAGCCAGTCAGCCAGTCAGTCAGTCAGCACCTCACTCTGGGTGACTGCTTTAGCAGAGGAGCTGGAAGTCACCACATCACTGCCAGTCAGCCAGCCAGCCAGTCAGTCAGCCAGTCAGCCAGTCAGTCAGCCAGTCAGCCAGTCAGTCAGCCAGCCAGTCAGTCAGCCAGTCAGTCAGTCAGCCAGTCAGCCAGTCAGTCAGTCAGTCAGCCCTTCCTCTCTGGGTGACTGCTTTAGTCAGAGGAGCTGGAAGCTTCAGTCATCACTGCTGCAGTCAGTCAGCCAGCCAGTCAGTCAGCCAGTCAGTCAGTCAGCCAGTCAGCACCTTCCTCTCTGGGTGACTGCTTTAATTACAGAGGAGCTGGAAGCTTCACCACATCACTGCTGCAGTCAGCCCAGCCAGCCAGTCAGTCAGCCAGTCAGTCAGCCAGTCAGCCAGTTGGACAGTCAGTCAGTCAGCCAGCCAGTCAGTCAGCCAGTCAGCCAGTCAGTCAGTCAGCACCTTCCTCTCTGGGTGACTGCTTTAATTACAGAGGAGCTGGAAGCTTCACCACATCACTGCTGCAGTCAGCCAGTCCAGCCAGTCAGCCAGTTGGACAGCCAGCCAGTCAGCCAGTCAGCCAGTCAGCCAGTCGGACAGCCAGCAATAAAGGCAAACAGTCAGCCAGTCAGCCAGTCAGCCAGTCAGCCAGTCGGACAGCCAGCAATAAAGGCAAACAGTCAGCCAGTCAACCAGTCAGCCAGTCAGTCAGTCAGTCCACAGTTCACCCTGCAACACTACAGCCTCATTGTCAGACAACACATATTGTTAAAGAGAACTCTCCTTTCCGCCTGTGAGATCTCCTGTAGAACGTCATTGCATTTCTCTTTCAGGCTGTGGATATCCAATATTTTAATTGCCACGGTCGTACATCTAGCTGTCTTTTGACAATAACTGGTGAGATTTAATATGCTGGTGCTTCTCACAGTCTCTAAAGTATTTCTCTGTGTTCAAACAGGTAGGACAGAATGATTTGTTAGATCCTGAAACACATTTAACACATTTATTAATTAGATAGATGCATGCGGAAGTTACAATCTAGATATATTTTCATACTCCTGAGAGGTGAAATAAACTGCATGATATTTCATTTTTTTAGTTACCATGACTTCTCTCAGTTAGTATAATTACATTCATTTAAAATAGAGGCGAGGCTGGTTTTAATTACCTGATGGTTCCAAATATACTGTATCACATCACCTTATGAGCCGTTGATATACCCAGATCCGTTATCACCTTCTAGCTGGTGTCACGCCCTGGACTTAGTTTTCTTTATTATTTTGGTTAGGTCAGGGTGTGACATGGGGGTTTTATGTGTTTAGTTTGTCTAGGTTTTTTTTTGTAGATTTATGGGGTTGTGTTCATTCTAGGTGTTTATGTAAGTCTATGGTTGCCTGGATTGGTTCTCAATCAGAGGCAGGTGTTTATCGTTGTCTCTGATTGGGAATCATATTTAGGCAGCCATGTTCTTTGGGTATTTGGTGGGTGATTGTTTCCTGTGTTTGTGCCACACGGGACTGTTTCGTTGGCAGTTCACTTTATTATTTTGTATATGTGTTCATGTTCAGTTTTTTCCCATTAAAAACCATGGACACTTACCACGCTGCGTATTGGTCCGATCCTTGTTTCACCTCTTCAGAGGAAGAGGAGGACATCTGCCGTGACAGAATCACCCACCCAAAACAGGACCAAGCAGCGTGGTGACAGGCAGCGGCAGGAGGAGCAGCGCAATCAGGACTTCTGGACTTGGGAGGAGATCCTAGACGGGAAAGGACCCTGGGCACAGCCAGGAGAATATCGCCGCCCCAAAGAAGAGCTGGAGGCAGCGAAGGCGGAGAGGCGCTGGTATGAGGAGGCAGCACGGTGACGCGGATGGAAGCCCGAGAGTCAGCCCCAAAAATGTCTTGGGGTGTGGCACACAGGAAGTGTGGCGAAGCCAGGTAGGAGACCTGCGCCAACTTCCTGTGCTTACCGGAGTGCGAGAGAGACCGGGCAGGCACCGTGTTATGCTGTGGAGCGCACGGTGTCCCCAGTGCGGGTGCATAGCCCGATGCGGTACATACCAGCTCCTCATATCGGCCGGGCTAGAGTGGGCATCGAGCCAAGTGCCATGAAGCCGGCCCTACGCATCTGGTCTCCAGTGCGTCTCCTTGGGCCGGCGTACATGGCACCAGCCTTACGCATGGTGTCCCCGGTTCGCCTGCACAGCCCAGTGCGGGCTATTCCACCTCGCCGCACTGGCAGGGCGACCGGGAGCATTCAACAGAGCTGCTAGAGTCTCCCGCCTGTCCAGAGCTGCTAGAGTCTCCCGCCTGTCCAGAGCTGCTAGAGTCTCCCACCTGTCCAGAGCTGCTAGAGTCTCCCGCCTGTCCAGAGCTGCTAGAGTCTCCCGCCTGTCCAGAGCTGCTAGAGTCTCCCGCCTGTCCAGAGCTGCTAGAGTCTCCCGCCTGTCCAGAGCTGCTAGAGTCTCCCGCCTGTCCAGAGCTGCTAGAGTCTCCCGCCTGTCCAGAGCCGCCAGAGCCGCCACTCTGCAAGGAGCCGCCAGAGCCGCCACTCTGCAAGGAGCCGCCAGAGCCGCCAGTCTGCCAGGAGCCGCCAGAGCAGCCAGTGTGCCAGGATCCGCCAGAGCCGCCAGTCTGCCAGGATCCGCCAGAGCCGCCAGTCTGCCAGGAGCCGCCAGAGCCGCCAGTCTGCCAGGAGCCGCCAGAGCTGTCAGTCAGCCAGGATCCGCCAGAGTCGTCAGCCAGTCAGTCCGGAGCTGCCCCTCAGTCCAGTGGGGCCATTTAGTAGGGTTGCCAATCCTAGGTCGGCGGCGAGGGTCGCCGTTCCTAGGATGCCACAAAAGCGGACTAAGACTATGGTGGAGTGGGTCCACGTCCCGCGCCAGAGCCGCCACCGTGGACATACGCCCACCCAGGCCGTCCCCTATGTTTTTTTTTTTTTGTAGATTTATGGGGTTGTGTTCATTCTAGGTGTTTATGTAAGTCTATGGTTGCCTGGATTGGTTCTCAATCAGAGGCAGGTGTTTATCGTTGTCTCTGATTGGGAATCATATTTAGGCAGCCATGTTCTTTGGGTATTTGGTGGGTGATTGTTTCCTGTGTTTGTGCCACACGGGACTGTTTCGTTGCCAGTTCACTTTATTTTGTATATGTGTTCATGTTCAGTTTTTTCCCATTAAAAACCATGGACTGGACATGGATTACCACGCTGCGTATTGGTCCAATCCTTGTTTCACCTCTTCAGAGGAAGAGGAGAACATCTGCCGTGACAGCTGGATATCAGTGGAGGCTCCTCAGAGGAGGAAGGGGAGGACCATCCACCTCTGTGAATTTCATCAAAAATAAAATGGTGAAACATTAAAAAAGTTATCATTTTTAGATAAAACTATACTAAATATATTAATGTCACCAAATAATTTATTAAAACACACTATTTTGCAATGAAGGTCTACAGTAGCCTCAACTGCACTCTGTAGGGTAGCACCATGGTGTAGCCGGAGGACAGCTAGCTTCCGTCCTCCTCTGGGTACATTGACTTCAATCCAAAACCTAGGAGGCTCTTGGTTCTCACACCCTTCCATTGACTTAAACAGTAATTATGACAACTTCCGGAGGATGTCCTTCAGAGCTCTTGCAGCTTCAAATGACAAGTTCTCCACCCAATCAAAGGTTCAGAGAATGAATTTAGTACTGAAAGCATAAGCTACAGCTACCTAGCACTACATTGTATAAAATGTGGTGAGTAGTTGACTCAAAAAGAGAGAAAGACACTAGGATAACAGTTTTGAGCTAGCTATATTTCATTGTATTTTTTTTTCACTTTCACTTACTTAGCTAGCGAATGCAGATGGCTAGTTTACCCTACTCAAACACCAGGCTCAAACACAGAGGGATGCTATGTTAGCTAGCTGGCTATCCAACAGAGAGGGATGCTATGTTAGCTAGTTGGCTATGGCTATCCAACAGAGAGGGATGCTATGTTAGCTAGCTGGCTATGGCTATCCAACAGAAAGGGATGCTATGTTAGCTTGCTGGCTATGGCTATCCAACTGAAAGGGATGCTATGTTAGCTAGCTGGCTATCCAACACTGGAACTCTTCCAAGCCAAAGTATTGCTTTAGGTTTTATTAATTTATTGTCACCAGGGCCCAGCGGTGTAACATCTAAACTGCTTGCTGGCTGTACTACATGACTGTAGTGGGTTTACTAACGCGATAGTTCTAGTAGCTATGTTGACTTGACGTTAGCTAATATGGTGACAATAATGTAGGCTGTGTGTAGCAGTTAGCAGTTATAATATGAACGTTGGGCTTGGAAAGGATTTTTTGGGCCTTTTCAAAGACTGCAGATGTGTTGTTGTGCACTGAAATCCACAAGCGAAGGGAAAAGGTGAGAAGAGGAGAGTGTAGATGGGAGAACAAATTATACAACAATCAAAAATACAACAATCAAATCAAATTCATGCTGCTATGAAAGTGAACTGTGTTTGTATGTGGCTGCTATGAAAGGGAACTAACTGTGTTTGTATGTGGCTGCTATGAAAGAGAACTGTGTTTGCGTGTGATCAGGGGTGCATTCATTCTGCAGATTATGTTGAAAAACGTTTCTTAAACGGAAGCAAACGGAACAAAACAGGGATGAACATATCAGAATTTGTCAAATTATAGCTGATATATATATTTTTTAATTTTACCTTTATTTAACTAGGCAAGTCAGTTAAGAAAAAATTCTTATTTTCAATGACAGCCTAGGAACAGTGGGTTAACTGCCTGTTCAGGGGCAGAATGACAGATTTGTACCTTGTCAGCTCAGGGGTTTGAACTTGCAACCTTCCGGTTACTAGTTCAACGCTCTAACCACTAGCCTACCCCGCCACCCCACTGTACCCAGATCTGTTATCACCTTATAGCTGATATATACTGTACCCAGATCTATTATCTCCTTATAGCTGATATAAACCCAGATCTGTTATCTCCTTATAGCTGATATATACTGTACCCAGATCTGTTATCTCCTTATAGCTGATATAAACCCAGATCTGTTATCACCTTATAACTGATATATACTGTACCCAGATCTGTTATCCCCTTATAGCTGATATATACTGAACCCAGATCTATTATCACCTTATAGCTGATATATACTATACCCAGATCTATTATCTCCTTATAGCTGATATAAACCCAGATCTGTTATCTCCTTATAGCTGATATAAACCCAGATCTGTTATCACCTTATAACTGATATATACTGTACCCAGATCTGTTATCCCCTTATAGCTCATATATACTGAACCCAGATCTATTATCACCTTATAGCTTATATATACTGTACCCAGATCTGTTATTACCTTATAGCTGATATATACTGTACCCAGATATAAACCCAGATCTGTTATCACCTTATAGCTGATATATACTGTACCCAGATCTGTTATCACCTTATAGCTGATATATACTGTACCCAGATCTGTTATCACCTTATAGCTGATATAAACCCAGATCTGTTATCACCTTATAGCTGATATATACTGTACCCAGATCTATTATCACCTTTTGGCTGATATATACTGTACCCAGATCTATTATCACCTTATAGCTGATATATACTGTACCCAGATCTATTATCACCTTATAGCTGATATATACTGTACCCAGATCTATTATCACCTTATAGCTGATATATACTGTACCCAGATCTGTTATCACCTTATAGCTGATATATACTGTACCCAGATCTATTATCACCTTATAGCTGATATAAACCCAGATCTGTTATCACCTTATAGCTGATATATACTGTACCCAGATCTATTATCACCTTATAGCTGATATATACTGTACCCAGATCTATTATCACCTTATAGCTGATATAAACCCAGATCTGTTATCTCCTTATAGCTGATATATACTGTACCCAGATCTATTATCACCTTATAGCTGATATATACTGTACCCAGATCTATTATCACCTTATAGCTGATATATACTGTACCCAGATCTATTATCACCTTATAGCTGATATAAACCCAGATCTGTTATGACCTTATAGCAGATATATACTGTACCCAGATCTGTTATCTCCTTATAGCTGATATATACTGAACCCAGATCTATTATCACCTTATAGCTGATATAAACCCAGATCTATTATCACCTTATAGCTGATATAAACCCAGATCTGTTATCGCCTTATAGCTGATATTTACTGTACCCAGATCTGTTATCACCTTATAGCTGATATAAACCCAGATCTATTATCACCTTATAGCTGATATAAACCCAGATCTGTTATCACCTTATAGCATATATATACTGTACCCAGATCTATTATCACCTTATAGCTGATATATACTGTACCCAGATCTGTTATCACCTTATAGCTGATATAAACCCAGATCTGTTATCACCTTATAGCTGATATATACTGTACCCAGATCTATTATCACCTTATAGCTGATATAAACCCAGATCTATTATCACCTTATAGCTGATATAAACCCAGATCTGTTATCTCCTTATAGCTGATATATACTGTACCCAGATCTATTATCACCTTATAGCTGATATATACTGTACCCAGATCTGTTATCACCTTATAGCTGATATATACTGTACCCAGATCTATTATCACCTTATAGCTGATATAAACCCAGATCTATTATCACCTTATAGCTGATATAAACCCAGATCTGTTATCACCTTATAGCTGATATATACTGTACCCAGATGTATTATCACCTTATAGCTGATATATACTGTACCCAGATCTGTTATCACCTTATAGCTGATATAAACCCAGATCTATTATCACCTTATAGCTGATATATACTGTACCCAGATCTATTATCACCTTATAGATTATATATACTGTACCCAGATCTATTATCACCTTATAGCTGATATATACTGTACCCAGATCTGTTATCAGCTATCAGTAACCCTATAGACAGTACAGTACTGAAGCTAGACAGTAACATTGAGAGACAGTACTGTACTGTAGCTAGACAGTTACATTGAGAGAAAGTACTGTAGCTAGACAGTAACATTGAGAGCCAGTACTGTACTGTAGCTGACAGTAACATTGAGAGACAGTACTGTACTGTAGCTAGACAGTAACACTGAGAGACAGTACTGTACTGTAGCTAGACAGTAACACTGAGAGACAGTACTATACTGTAGCTAGACAGTAACATTGAGAGCCAGTACTGTACTGTAGCTAGACAGTAACATTGAGAGACAGTACTGTACTGTAGCTAGACAGTAACATTGAGAGAAAGTACTGTAGCTAGACAGTAACATTGAGAGACAGTACTGTAGCTAGACAGTAACACTGAGAGACAGTACTATACTGTAGCTAGACAGTAACATTGAGAGACAGTACTGTAGCTAGACAGTAACACTGAGAGACAGTACTATACTGTAGCTAGACAGTAACATTGAGAGACAGTACTGTAGCTAGACAGTAACATTGAGAGACAGTACAGTACTGTAGCTAGACAGTAACATTGAGAGACAGTACAGTACTGTACTGTAGCTAGACAGTAACACAGAGAGACAGTACTGTAGCTAGACAGTAACATTGAGAGACAGTACAGTACTGTAGCTAGACAGTAACATTGAGAGACAGT
This sequence comes from Oncorhynchus tshawytscha, assembly GCF_018296145.1. Classification (NCBI taxonomy): domain Eukaryota; kingdom Metazoa; phylum Chordata; class Actinopteri; order Salmoniformes; family Salmonidae; genus Oncorhynchus; species Oncorhynchus tshawytscha. Next base: position 51,889 of record NW_024608991.1, on the reverse strand, counting down.
ACTGTAGCTAGACAGTAACATTGAGAGACAGTACAGTACTGTAGATAGACAGTAACATTGAGAGACAGTACAGTACTGTACTGTAGCTAGACAGTAACACTGAGAGACAGTACTGTACTGTAGCTAGACAGTAACATTGAGAGACAGTACTGTAGCTAGACAGTAACACTGAGAGACAGTACAGTACTGTAGCTAGACAGTAACCCTGAGAGACAGTACAGTACTGTAGCTAGACAGTAACATTAAGAGACAGTACTATACTGTAGCTAGACAGTAACATTGAGAGACAGTACTATACTGTAGCTAGACAGTAACATTGAGAGACAGTACTATACTGTAGCTAGACAGTAACATTGAGAGACAGTACAGTACTGTACTGTAGCTAGACAGTAACATTGAGAGACAGTACAGTACTGTAGCTAGACAGTAACATTGAGAGAAAGTACTGTAGCTAGACAGTAACATTGAGAGCCAGTACTGTACTGTAGCTAGACAGTAACACTGAGAGACAGTACAGTACTGTAGCTAGACAGTAACATTGAGAGACAGTACAGTACTGTAGCTAGACAGTAACATTGAGAGACAGTACTGTAGCTAGACAGTAACATTGAGAGACAGTACAGTACTGTAGATAGACAGTAACATTGAGAGACAGTACAGTACTGTAGCTAGACAGTAACATTGAGAGACAGTACTGTACTGTAGCTAGACAGTAACATTGAGAGACAGTACAGTACTGTAGCTAGACAGTAACACTGAGAGACAGTACTGTACTGTAGCTAGACAGTAACACTGAGAGACAGTACAGTACTGTAGCTAGACAGTAACATTGAGAGACAGTACAGTACTGTACTGTAGCTAGACAGTAACATTGAGAGACAGTACTGTACTGTAGCTAGACAGTAACACTGAGAGACAGTACAGTACTGTAGCTAGACAGTAACATTGATAGACAGTACTGTACTGTAGCTAGACAGTAACATTGAGAGACAGTACTATACTGTAGCTAGACAGTAACACTGAGAGACAGTACTGTACTGTAGCTAGACAGTAACACTGAGAGACAGTACTGTACTGTAGCTAGACAGTAACATTGAGAGACAGTAACATTGAGAGACAGTACTGTACTGTAGCTAGACAGTAACATTGAGAGACAGTACTATACTGTAGCTAAACAGTAACACTGAGAGACAGTACTGTACTGTAGCTAGACAGTAACATTGAGAGACAGTAACATTGAGAGACAGTACTATACTGTAGCTAGACAGTAACACTGAGAGACAGTACTGTACTGTAGCTAGACAGTAACATTGAGAGACAGTACTATACTGTAGCTAGACAGTAACACTGAGAGACAGTACTGTACTGTAGCTAGACAGTAACATTGAGAGACAGTAACATTGAGAGACAGTACTATACTGTAGCTAGACAGTAACACTGAGAGACAGTACAGTACTGTAGCTAGACAGTAACATTGAGAGACAGTACTGTACTGTAGCTAGACAGTAACATTGAGAGCCAGTACTGTACTGTAGCTAGACAGTAACACTGAGAGACAGTACAGTACTGTAGCTAGACAGTAACATTGAGAGACAGTACAGTACTGTAGCTAGACAGTAACATTGAGAGACAGTACTGTAGCTAGACAGTAACATTGAGAGACAGTACAGTACTGTAGATAGACAGTAACATTGAGAGACAGTACAGTACTGTAGCTAGACAGTAACATTGAGAGACAGTACTGTACTGTAGCTAGACAGTAACATTGAGAGACAGTACAGTACTGTAGCTAGACAGTAACACTGAGAGACAGTACTGTACTGTAGCTAGACAGTAACACTGAGAGACAGTACAGTACTGTAGCTAGACAGTAACATTGAGAGACAGTACAGTACTGTACTGTAGCTAGACAGTAACATTGAGAGACAGTACTGTACTGTAGCTAGACAGTAACACTGAGAGACAGTACAGTACTGTAGCTAGACAGTGACATTGATAGACAGTACTGTACTGTAGCTAGACAGTAACATTGAGAGACAGTACTATACTGTAGCTAGACAGTAACACTGAGAGACAGTACTGTACTGTAGCTAGACAGTAACACTGAGAGACAGTACTGTACTGTAGCTAGACAGTAACATTGAGAGACAGTAACATTGAGAGACAGTACTGTACTGTAGCTAGACAGTAACATTGAGAGACAGTACTATACTGTAGCTAAACAGTAACACTGAGAGACAGTACTGTACTGTAGCTAGACAGTAACATTGAGAGACAGTAACATTGAGAGACAGTACTATACTGTAGCTAGACAGTAACACTGAGAGACAGTACTGTACTGTAGCTAGACAGTAACATTGAGAGACAGTACTATACTGTAGCTAGACAGTAACACTGAGAGACAGTACTGTACTGTAGCTAGACAGTAACATTGAGAGACAGTAACATTGAGAGACAGTACTATACTGTAGCTAGACAGTAACACTGAGAGACAGTACTGTACTGTAGCTAGACAGTAACATTGAGAGACAGTACTATACTGTAGCTAGACAGTAACATTGAGAGACAGTACTATACTGTAGCTAGACAGTAACATTGAGAGACAGTACTGTACTATAGCTAGACAGTAACATTGAGAGACAGTACTATACTGTAGCTAGACAGTAACATTGAGAGACAGTACTATACTGTAGCTAGACAGTAACATTGAGAGACAGTACTATACTGTAGCTAGACAGTAACATTGAGAGACAGTACTATACTGTAGCTAGACAGTAACATTGAGAGAAAGTACTGTAGCTAGACAGTAACATTGAGAGCCAGTACTGTACTGTAGCTAGACAGTAACATTGAGAGACAGTACTGTACCTAGACAGTAACATTGAGAGACAGTACAGTACTGTAGCTAGACAGTAACATTGAGAGCCAGTACTGTACTGTAGCTAGACAGTAACATTGAGAGACAGTACTGTAGCTAGACAGTAACACTGAGAGACAGTACAGTACTGTAGCTAGACAGTAACATTGAGAGACAGTACTGTACTGTAGCTAGACAGTAACATTGAGAGACAGTACTGTACTGTAGCTAGACAGTAACATTGAGAGACAGTACTGTACTGTAGCTAGACAGTAACATTGAGAGACAGTACTGTACTGTAGCTAGACAGTAACATTGAGAGACAGTACTGTACTATAGCTAGACAGTAACACTGAGAGACAGTACTGTACTGTAGCTAGACAGTAACACTGAGAGACAGTACTGTACTGTAGCTAGACAGTAACATTGATAGACAGTACTGTACTGTAGCTAGACATTATTCTGCTCCTAAGCTCTCCTCAGCTCCTCTGTGTTCGGTGTAATAATTAGCAGGCTACCGCTCCCTGAGTTTTAACGTGGTTCATTTGGTCCAGACAGGACGTGTTTGTGCTATGGGAGACGGCCTGCGTTTCTCAGTAGTAGTTGAGGAAACCGAGGCAGCGGTTTGATATTTACACTCCACTTTGCATGTCATTACCATACTGTACTAGAGAGCACTGTCTGTGACTTCAACACGTCTACATGATGCCAAAAGAGTTTGGCTGTAGGGAAGAACGTTTCACACTCATTTACAGACTGGAAGCCTGCGCCCTGTTATTCTGACTACTCTTTAACCCTTGTGTGTTTAATTGTGTGAAACCGGTTAGTTTATGAGCTGCCTGGCCGTGTTCCCAGGCCAACGACCAGCTACCAGACAGCTCTGTATGACCTAGAGGAGAACCTATTCTAGAGGAGAGGGAAACTGTTCCCCAAAGCTACCATGGACATTCCAAGTACTGGCTCAGACTGTGTCAGGACTGTATTGTCATTCATAGTGAAGAAATACAGTCCTTTATCACACCGACCTCACATTGCAGAGGGTCTAGAGGCCTGCTAACCTCTCTGTAGCCAAGACCAATCCCTGCTGCCACCTCTCTGTACACCGAGCAGTGTTAGGGGCTCACTGGAAACCCCTGCAGCCCGTGTGTGTGTGTGTGTGTGTGTGTGTGTGTGTGTGTGTGTGTGTGTGTGTGTGTGTGTGTGACCTCCAGGCTGACAGTATTCTCCTCCAGCACCTGGTGATAACTCCTGGGCCCTGGTCCCAGATGGACAACCCCAGAACAGAGCAGCACAGTGGCTGCATTAACCAAGCAACCTCCTCCTCCTCCCCCCCTTCTCCCCTCCTTCTCCCCTCCCCTCCCCTCCTCCTCACCCCTGCTCCCCTCCCTCTTCCCCTCCTCCTCCCCTCATTCTCCCCTCCCCTCCTCCTCACCCCTTCTCCCCTCCCCTCCCCTCCTCCTCACCCCTTCTGCCCTCCCTCCTCCCCTCCTCCTCACTCCTTCTCCCCTCCCTGCTCCCCTCCCACCTCCCTCCTCCTCACCCCTTCTGCCCTCCCTCCTCTCCTCACTCCTTCTCCCCTCCATGCTCCCCTCCCTCCTCCCCTCCTCCTCACCCCTTCTGCCCTCCCTGCTCCCCTCCCTCCTCCCCTCCTCCTCACCCCTTCTGCCCTCCCTCCCTCCTTCCCTCCTCCTCACCCCTTCTCCCCTCCCTGCTCCCCTCCCTCCTCCCCTCCTCCTCACTCCTTCTCCCCTCCCTGCTTCCCTCCCTCCACCCCTCCTCCTCACCCCTTCTGCCCTCCCTCCCTCCTCCCCTCCTCCTCACTCCTTCTCCCCTCCCTGCTCCCCTCCCTCCTCCCCTCCTCCTCACCCCTTCTGCCCTCCCTCCCTCCCTCCTCCCCTCCTCCTCACTCCTTCTCCCTGCCCTTCTCCCCTCCCTGCTCCCCTCCTCCTCACACCTTCTTCCCTCCCTGCTCCCCTCCCTCCTCCCCTCCTCCTCACCCCTTCTGCCCTCCCTCCCTCCCTCCTCCCCTCCTCCTCACTCCTTCTCCCCTCCCTGCTCCCCGCTCCCCTCCCTCCTCCCCTCCTCCTCACCCCTTCTGCCCTCCCTCCCTCCTCCCCTCCTCCTCCTCACTCCTTCTCCCCTCCCTGCTCCCATCCCTGCTCCCATCCCTGCTCCCCTCCTCCTCACACTTTCTTCCCTCCCTGCTCCCCTCCCTCCTCCCCTCCTCCTCACCCCTTCTGCCCTCCCTCCCTCCCCCTCCCCTCCTCCTCACTCCTTCTCCCCTCCCTGCTCCCCGCTCCCCTCCCTCCTCCCCTCCTCCTCACCCCTTCTGCCCTCCCTGCTCCCATCCCTCCTCCCCTCCTCCTCACCCCTTCTGCCCTCCCTCCCTCCCTCCTCCCCCCTCCTCCTCACTCCTTCTCCCTGCCCTTCTCCCCTCCCTGCTCCCCTCCTCCTCCACCTTATTCCCTCCCTGCCTCCCTCCCTCCTCCCCCTCCTCCTCACCCCTTCTGCCCTCCCTGCTCCCCTCCCTGCTCCCCTCCTCCTCACACCTTCTTCCCTCCCTGCTCCCCTCCCTCCTCCCCTCCTCCTCACCCCTTCTGCCCTCCCTCCCTCCCTCCTCCCCTCCTCCTCACTCCTTCTCCCCTCCCTGCTCCCCGCTCCCCTCCCTCCTCCCTCCTCCTCACCCCTTCTGCCCTCTCTCCCTCCTCCCCTCCTCCTCACTCCTTCTCCCCTCCCTGCTCCCCTCCCCCCTACCCTCCTCCTCACCTCTTCTGCTCTCCCTCCCTGCTCCCCTCCCTCCTCCCCCCCTCCTCCTCACCCCTTCTGCCCTCCCTCCCTCCTCCCCTCCTCCTCACCCCTTCTCCCCTCCCTGCTCCCCTCCCTCCTCCCCTCCTCCTCATCCTTCTCCCCTCCCTGCTCCCCTCCCTCCACCCCTCCTCCTCACCCCTTCTGCCCTCCCTCCCTCCTCCCCTCCTCCTCACTCCTTCTCCCCTCCCTGCTCCCATCCCTCCTCCCCTCCTCCTCACCCCTTCTGCCCTCCCTCCCTCCCTCCTCCCCTCCTCCTCAAGCCTCCTTCTCCCTGCCCTTCTCCCCTTCCTGCTCCCCTCCTCCTCACCCCTTCTCCCTCCCTGCTCCCCTCCTCCTCACCCCTTCTCCCCTCCCTGCTCCCCTCCCTGCTCCCCTCCCTCCTCCCCTCCTCCTCACCTTTCTGCCCTCCCTCCCTCCTCCCCCTCCTCCTCACCCCTTCTCCCCTCCCTGCTCCCCTCCCTCCTCCCCTCCTCCTCACTCCTTCTCCCCTCCCTGCTTCCCTCCCTCCACCCCTCCTCCTCACCCCTTCTGCCCTCCCTCCCTCCTCCCCTCCTCCTCACTCCTTCTCCCCTCCCTGCTCCCCTCCCTCCTCCCCTCCTCCTCACCCCCCTGCCCTCCCTCCCTCCCTCCCTCCTCCCCCCTCCTCCTCAGTCCTTCTCCCTGCCCTTCTCCCCTCCCTGCTCCCCTCCTCCTCACACCTTCTTCCCTCCCTGCTCCCCTCCCTCCTCCCCTCCTCCTCACCCCTTCTGCCCTCCCTCCCTCCCTCCTCCCCTCCTCCTCCACCCTTCTCCCCTCCCTGCTCCCATCCCTCCTCCCCTCCTCCTCACCCCTTCTGCCCTCCCTCCCTCCCTCCCTCCTCCCCTCCTCCTCACTCCTTCTCCCTGCCCTTCTCCCTCCCTGCTCCCCTCCCTGCTCCCCTCCTCCTCACACCTTCTTCCCTCCCTGCTCCCCTCCCTCCTCCCCTCCTCCTCACCCCTTCTGCCCTCCCTGCCCCCTCCCTGCTCCCCTCCTCCTCACACCTTCTTTCCTCCCTGCTCCCCTCCCTCCTCCCCTCCTCCTCACCCCTTCTGCCCTCCCTCCCTCCCTCCTCCCCTCCTCCTCACTCCTTCTCCCCTCCCTGCTCCCCGCTCCCCTCCCTCCTCCCCTCCTCCTCACCCCTTCTGCCCTCCCTCCCTCCCTCCTCCCCTCCTCCTCCTCCTTCTCCCTGCCCTTCTCCCCTCCCTACTCCCCTCCTCCTCACCCCTTCTCCCCTCCCTGCTCCCCTCCTCCTCCACCTTCTTCCCTCCCTGCTCCCCTCCCTCCTCCCCTCCTCCTCACCCCTTCTGCCCTCCCTCCCTCCCTCCTCCCATCCTCCTCCTCCTTCTCCCCTCCCTGCTCCCCTCCCCTCCCTCCTCCCCTCCTCCTCACCCCTTCTGCCCTCCCTCCCTCCTCCCCTCCTCCTCACAAGTTCTCCCCTCCCTGCTCCCCTCCCTGCTCCCCTCCCCCTACCCTCCTCCTCACCTCTTCTGCTCCCCTCCCTGCTCCCCTCCCTCCTCCCCTCCTCCTCACCTCTTCTGCTCTCCCTCCCTCCTCCCCTCCTCCTCACCCCTTCTTCCCTCCCTGCTCCCCTCCCTCCTCCCCTCCTCCTCACCCCTTCTCCCCTCCCTGGCTCCCCTCCCTGCTCCCCTCCTCCTCACCCCTTCTCCCCTCCCTGCTCCCCTCCCTGCTCCCCTCCTCCTCACCCCTTCTCCCCTCCCTGCTCCCCTCCCTGCTTCCCTCCCTGCTCCCTTCCTCCTCACCCCTTCTCCCCTCCCTGCTCCCCTCCTTCTTACCCCTTCTCCCCTCCCTGCTCCCCTCCCTGCTCCCCTCCCCCTACCCTCCTCCTCACCTCTTCTGCTCTCCCTCCCTGCTCCCCTCCCTCCTCCCCTCCTCCTCACCTCTTCTGCTCTCCCTCCCTCCTCCCCTCCTCCTCACCCCTTCTTCCCTCCCTGCTCCCCTCCCTCCTCCCCTCCTCCTCACCCCTTCTCCCCTCCTGGCTCCCCTCCCTGCTCCCCTCCTCCTCACCCCTTCTCCCCTCCCTGCTCCCCTCCCTGCTCCCCTCCTCCTCACCCCTTCTCCCCTCCCTGCTCCCCTCCCTGCTTCCCTCCCTGCTCCCTTCCTCCTCACCCCTTCTCCCCTCCCTGCTCCCCTCCTTCTTACCCCTTCTCCCCTCCCTGCTCCCCTCCCTGCTCCCCTCCTCCTCACCCCTTCTCCCCTCCCTGCTCCCCTCCTCCTCACCCCTTCTCCCCTCCCTGCTCCCCTCCCTGCTCCCCTCCTCCTCACCCCTTCTCCCCTCCCTGCTCCCCTCCTCCTCACCCCTTCTTCCCTCCCTGCTCCCCTCCTCCTCACCCCTTCTCCCCTCCCTGCTCCCCTCCTCCTCACCCCTTCTCCCCCCCTGCTCCCCTCCCTGCTCCCCTCCTCCTCACCCCTTCTTCCCTCCCTTCTCCCCTCCCTGCTCCCCTCCTCCTCACCCCTTCTCCCCTTCCTGCTCCCCTCCTACTTACCCCTTCTCCCCTCCCTGCTCCCCTCCTCCTCACCCCTTCTCCCCTCCCTGCTCCCCTCCCTCCTCCCCTCCTCCTCACCCCTTCTACCCTTCCTGCTCCCCTCCTCCTTACCCCTTCTCCCCTCCCCTTCTCCTTCCCCTCCTCCCCTCCTCCTCACCCCTCCCCTTCTCCTTCCCTCCTCCTCCCCCAGAGCCCTTCACCTGTCAAAACTCAGCTGAGGGTCAAGACAACAGCGTTCAGGGGGATAATAGGAGAGTAGTTGAAACAGGGAACTCTTGACACATGTAAAGAGGAATAGAAAACACCCAGCTAGGGCCTTCAGCTGCTGGCAGTTCTTCACATGTCAGACGACTGTCTCCTTCTTCACATAGAGAACCGGGACATACTAACATAGCTGAATGAATTCATACACTCAACTCAGAAATGTACAGCTTTGGAATTAAAGTTCGGTCTTGAAAGTCGATCTCTATCAAATATGATATTATTAATTGCATTGGAAACTTAATGATATGAACACATCGTGTTGAACAATGTAACCCTTTGCCGAGCAGGCATGTTAAACACTCCACAGTACTGCTACGAGACGGGTTCACCAGAGCTACAGGCATTGAGTCAACAATTAAACCACAACACAGAACATTCACCATGGTGACAAGTGTTAGCAGGAAAAGCAGGTGAATGTGAGCGCTGGAGGCGGAGAGTCGTTATTGTGGTGAACTAAGAGGAGGGATGCAGGTTGACTTGTCAGCCGTGGTGTGATGGCTTCATACTCCATCCTTTACTTTTACACCCCTGGCCCGTCAGCTAAACGGCTGCTGCATATTCACAACACACAGCCCAGCCAGGGGAGGAGGACGAGGGGAGGAGGCCGGGAGACGCTGGGAGTTCTGATTTATGTCCCAGGCCCATCACCTGTGACTTAGAGCCTGGGAAATTAGTCACAAATAGCATATTAGAACAGCTAATCAGGCACGCTCCAGCACTTGCGTTTCTTTATGACCCCATAAAGGGCAGACTGTATGGCCGTCCTCAGGCCTTGGTGTGAATAATCACCCTGACCTCCAGTGAACCGACCAGCCCACGCACAGCGGAATGGAACGACCAGCTGGGTGGAGGAGAAGCTACTGTGGAATGGCTGTTAGTTAGGGTCTATAGCAGGCTACTACTGGAATGGATGTTAGTTAGGGTCTATAGCTACTACTGTAATGGATGTTAGTTAGGGTCTATATCTACTACTGGAATGGATGTTAGTTAGGGCCTATAGCTACTACTGGAATGGATGTTAGTTAGGGTCTATAGCTACTACTGGAATGGATGTTAGTTAGGGTCTATAGCTACTACTGGAATGGATGTTAGTTAGGGTCTATAGCTACTACTGGAATGGATGTTAGTTAGGGTCTATAGCTACTACTGGAATGGCTGTTAGTTAGGGTCTATAGCTACTACTGGAATGGATGTTAGTTAGGGTCTATAGCTACTACTGGAATGGATGTTAGTTAGGGTCTATAGCTACTACTGGAATGGATGTTAGTTATAGCCTATAGCTACTACTGGAATGGCTGTTAGTTAGGGTCTATAGCTACTACTGGAATGGATGTTAGTTAGGGCCTATAGCTACTACTGGAATGGATGTTAGTTAGGTTCTATAGCTACTACTGGAATGGATGTTAGTTAGGGTCTATAGCTACTACTGGAATGGATGTTAGTTAGGTTCTATAGCTACTACTGGAATGGATGTTAGTTAGGGTCTATAGCTACTACTGGAATGGATGTTAGTTAGGTCTATAGCTACTACTGGAATGGATGTTAGTTAGGGTCTATAGCTACTACTGGAATGGATGTTAGGGTCTATAGCAGGCTACTACTAGAATGGATGTTAGTTAGGGTCTAAATCAGCTACTACTGGAATGGATGTTAGTTAGGGTCTATAGCTACTACTGGAATGGATGTTAGTTAGGGTGTATAGCTACTACTGGAATGGATGTTAGGGTCTATAGCTACTACTAGAATGGATGTTAGTTAGGGCCTAAATCAGGCCACTACTGGAATGGATGTTAGTTACTAAAGTAGGCTACTACTGGAATGGATGTTAGTTAGGGTCTATAGCTACTACTGGAATGGATGTTAGTTAGGGCCTATAGCTACTACTGGAATGGATGTTAGTTAGGGTCTATAGCTACTACTGGAATGGATGTTAGTTAGGGCCTATAGCAGGCTACTACTGGAATGGATGTTAGTTAGGGTCTATAGCTACTACTGGAATGGATGTTAGTTAGGGCCTATAGCTACTACTGGAATGGATGTTAGTTAGGGCCTATAGCTACTACTGGAATGGATGTTAGTTAGGGTCTATAGCTACTACTGGAATGGATGTTAGTTAGGGCCTATAGCTACTACTGGAATGGATGTTAGGGTCTATAGCAGGCTACTACTAGAATGGATGTTAGTTAGGGCCTAAATCAGGCCACTACTGGAATGGCTGTTAGTTAGGGCCTATAGCTACTACTGGAATGGATGTTAGTTGGTCCTATAGCTACTACTGGAATGGCTGTTAGTTAGGGCCTATAGCTACTACTGGAATGGCTGTTAGTTAGGGTCTATAGCTACTACTGGAATGGATGTTAGTTAGGGCCTATAGCTACTACTGTAATGGATGTTAGGTTCTATAGCTACTACTGGAATGGATATTAGTTAGGGTCTACAGCTACTACTGGAATGGATGTTAGTTAGGGTCTATAGCTACTACTGGAATGGATGTTAGTTAGGGTCTATAAAAGGCTACTACTAGAATGGATGTTAGTTAGGGTCTATAGCTACTACTGGAATGGATGTTAGTTAGGGTCTATAGCTACTACTGGAATGGATGTTATTGGGTCTATAACAGGCTACTACGTTTTCTACAAAGAAGATCCATGTGCTTTGAATAGCCTGGTGGTCAGAGCGGCAGGTTTATTCTGGTCAGAGCGGCAGGTAGCCTGGTGTTCAGAGCGGCAGGTAGCCTGGTGGTCAGGCGTCAGGTAGCCTGGTGGTCTGATCGTCAGGTAGCCTGGTGGTTAGAGCGGCAGGTAGCCTGGTGGTTAGAGCGGCAGGTAGCCTGGTGGTCAGAGCGTCAGGTAGCCTGGTGGTTAGACGTAGGTAGCCTGGTGGTTAGAGCGGCAGGTAGCCTGGTGGTTAAGCGGCAGGTAGCCTGGTGGTCAGAGCGTCAGGTAGCCTGGTGGTTAGAGAGGCAGGTAGCCTGGTGGTTAGAGCGGCAGGTAGCCTGGTGGTCAGAAGGCGGCAGGTAGCCTGGTGGTCAGGGCGTCAGGTAGCCTGGTGGTCAGGCAGGCAGGTAGCCTGGTGGTCAGAGCGGCAGGTAGCCTGGTGGTCAGAGCGGCAGGTAGCCTGGTGGTTAGACGGCCAGGTAGCCTGGTGGTCAGGCGGCAGGTAGCCTGGTGGCAGATTACCGGGACGTGTACTGTGAGCATGCGCTGACCAACTAGCAAGTGTCTTCACTGAAATGTATCGCCTCCACATTGACTCTGTACCGTAATACCCTGTATATAGCCTCCACATTGACTCTGTACCGTAATACCCTGTATATAGCCTCCACATTGACTCTGTTCTGTAATACCCTGTATATAGCCTCCACATTGACTCTGTACTGGTACCCCTGTATATAGCCTCCACATTGACTCTGTACCGTAACACCCTGTATATAGCCTCCACATTGACTCAGTACCAGTACCCCCTGTATATAGCCTCCACATTGACTCTGTACCAGCCCCCTGTATATAGCCTCCACATTGACTCTGTACCGTAATACCCTGTATATAGCCTCCACATTGACTCTGTTCCGGTACCCCTGTGTATAGCCTCCACATTGACTCTGTACCAGTACCCCTGTATATAGCCTCCACATTGACTCTGTACCAGTACCCCTGTATATAGCCTCCACATTGACTCTGTACCAACACCCTGTATATAGCCTCCACATTGACTCTGTACCGTAACACCCTGTATATAGCCTCCACATTGACTCTGTACCGTAATACCCTGTATATGGCCTCCACATTGACTCTGTACCATAACACCCTGTATATAGCCTCCACATTGACTCTGTACCGTAACACCCTGTATATAGCCTCCACATTGACTCTGTACCGTAATACCCTGTATATGGCCTCCACATTGACTCTGTACCGTAACACCCTGTATATAGCCTCCACATTGACTCTGTACCGTAACACCCTGTATATAGCCTCCACATTGACTCTGTACCGTAATACCCTGTATATAGCCTCCACATTGACTCTGTACCGTAACACCCTGTATATAGCCTCCACATTGACTCTGTACCGTAACACCCTGTATATAGCCTCCACATTGACTCTGTACCGTAATACCCTGTATGTAGCCTCCACATTGACTCTGTACCGTAATACCCTGTATATGGCTTCCACATTGACTCTGTACCGTAACACCCTGTATATAGCCTCCACATTGACTCTGTACCGTAACACCCTGTATATAGCCTCCACATTGACTCTGTACCGTAACACCCTGTATATAGCTGATACAATTTTATTTTATTTGCTCAGTCCCAGTCTCTTATACAGCCCATGTAATAGACATGTAACATGTGATTTGACTTGTCTCTGATCTCAGTCCCAGTCTCTTATAAAGCCCATGTAATGGACATGTAACATGTGATCTGAGTCTCATGATGGTTAGTGATAAAGAGAGATCATCTGTTTAACTTTAATAACTGTGGTGCTCTAACTACATGGAGCAGACTCATTAAATATTAAGGATCACTCTTGACCTCTGAGTGGAGTGTGTGGGTTAGGAAGAGGAGTGGGGGAGGGGGAAAGGGGGAGGAGAGGAGGGGGAGTGGGAGTGGTGGAGGAGGAGTGGAGGAGGAGAGGAGGAGGAGAGGGGGGGGGGAGGGAGGAGAGGAGAGGAGGAGGAGGAGAGGAGGAGGGGTGGAGGAGGAGAGGAGGAGGAAGAGAGGAGGGGGAGGGGTGGAGGAGGAGAGGAGGAGGAGGAGGGGGGGGGGGAGGGGAGGGGAGGGGAGGGGAGGGGAGGGGAGGGGAGAGGAGAGGAGGAGGGAGGAGGAGGAGAGGGGGGGAGGGGGAGGGGAGGAGGAGAGGGGGAGGAGAGGAGGAGAGGAGGAGGAGGAGGAGGAGGGAGGGGTGGAGGAGGAGGAGGAGGGAGGAGGAGGAGGGGAGGGGAGGGAGGAGGGGAGGAGGGGAGGAGGAGGGGAGGAGAGGGAGGGGAGGGGTGGAGGGGGAGAGGAGAGGAGGAGGGGTGGAGGAGGAAGAGAGGAGAGGAGGGGGGGGTGGGGGAGGAGGAAGAGAGGAGGAGGAGGGGGAGGGGTGGAGGAGGAGAGGGAGGAGGGGGAGGGGAGGAGGAAGAGAGGAAGAGGAGGGGGAGGGGGGAGGGAGGAGGAGGAGGAGGAGGAGGAGGAGGAGGAAGAGGAGGAGGAAGAGGAGGGGGAGGGAGGAGGAGGAGAGGAGGGAGGAGGAGAGGAGGAGTTGGAGAGGAAGAGAGGAGGCGGAGGAGGAGGAGGACGGGAGGAGTAAGGGGTAGCCTGCTCTCTCTCTGGCAGTAGTTGTGTCCACCAAGGAATAAGGCGTTTTATATCAGAGTGCAGATTATCCAATATAGTTATCCAGCCCTGCTGCTTAACAGGCCTCAACGTTCAGCCTTAATTGACTCTGTGGAGCCTCAACATCACAGTTTCTGAGCAGATTCCAAACAGCTCCTCCTTTCATTCCCATCTCCTCCTCATAGAGCCGGTGAATTTAAAATGTCAATCATGGAGCTGTTAAATATTGATGTCTGCTCTGGTCCTTAAGGAAGAGAGTGGAGAGACAGGAGCCTCCCAGTTCTCTCAGCACAGCCCTCTCTGCTCTGACATCAGGGGGAATACTCCCAGGTCAGAAGGTCTGTTCCAGACCAGACCTCAGTTCAGAGAGCCTTCAGCTATCTGCTAACCCCACACTACATCAGCTCTTCCTAGTTGTATCATATGGTGTCACAATGCAGAAGACCCACTCCCAGATGATGTAGAACAGGATCTGGTTCCAACTGGCTTTTACAAAGAGATCAACTGTGACTGATTTGGTATGATAATAGAATAGAGGTTGGGTTCACCTCAGGATGGGTTCACCCCAGGATGGGTTCACCCCAGGATGGGTTCACCCCAGGATGGGTTCACCTCAGGATGGGTTCACCCCAGGATGGGTTCACCCCAGGATGGGTTCACCCCAGCCTCCAGGCCTCTATAGCTGCTGTAGCATCAGCTGGTTGTGTATTCACCTCTAGAAAACCAGTTCCTACTGGAACCAGGAACTCCTATTCATATTCATAGTCAGACATTATGGACACTGAGAGATCATTAGGTTTATAAATACCACTCTGTGGTATTGCTGGTACAGCCTGACTGTGACACCAGTCTTCAGTAGATTAGTCTCCAACTCTGTGGTATTACGGGTACAGCCTGACTGTGACACCAGTCTTCAGTAGATTAGTCTCCAACTCTGTGGTATTACAGGTACAGCCTGACTGTGACACCAGTCTTCAGTAGATTAGATTAGTCTCCAACTCTGTGGTATTACAGGTACAGCCTGACTGTGACACCACTCTTCAGTAGATTAGTCTCCAACTCTGTGGTATTACAGGTACAGCCTGACTGTGACACCACTCTTCAGTAGATTAGATTAGTCTCCAACTCTGTGGTATTACGGGTACAGCCTGACTGTGACACCAGTCTTCAGTAGATTAGTCTCCAACTCTGTGGTATTACAGGTACAGCCTGACTGTGACACCACTCTTCAGTAGATTAGTCTCCAACTCTGTGATATTACGGGTACAGCCTGACTGTGACACCACTCTTCAGTAGATTAGATTAGTCTCCAACTCTGTGGTATTACGGGTACAGCCTGACTGTGACACCACTCTTCAGTAGATTAGATTAGTCTCCAACTCTGTGGTATTACGGGTACAGCCTGACTGTGACACCACTCTTCAGTAGATTAGTCTCTAACTCTGTGGTATTACGGGTACAGCCTGACTGTGACACCACTCTTCAGTAGATTAGATTAGTCTCCAACTCTGTGGTATTACAGGTACAGCCTGACTGTGACACCACTCTTCAGTAGATTAGATTAGTCTCCAACTCTGTGGTATTACGGGTACAGCCTGACTGTGACACCAGTCTTCAGTAGATTAGTCTCCAACTCTGTGGTATTACGGGTACAGCCTGACTGTGACACCACTCTTCAGTAGATTAGTCTCCAACTCTGTGGTATTACAGGTACAGCCTGACTGTGACACCACTCTTCAGTAGAAAATTAGTCTCCAACTCTGTGTATTACAGGTACAGCCTGAAGTGACACCACTCTTCAGTAGATTTCTGTGGTATTACAGGGTTCTGACATGGAACCACTCTTCAAGATTAGGTGCTACTCTGTGGTATTACGGGTACAGCCTGACTGTGACACCACTCTTCAGTAGATTAGTCTCCAACTCTGTGGTATTACAGGGTTGACTGTGACACCAAAAGGGTTCTTCAGTAGATGAAGTCTCCAACTCTGTGCATAACTATATACAGGTACAGCCTGAACAAACATGACACGTGGAATCAAAAATACATTTGTATTTTATTATGATGTAGATGAAGAACCCTTTATATTATTATTATGGTTCTTACATGGAATCAAAATTGTGCTACTATGGTGATTAGGTTAAGAACCCTTTATATTATGATTATTATGTTTATTGTTGGTTTTATTATAATTTAATTATTATTCTACTATGGCGATTAGGTGAAGAACCCTTTTGGACCTTTTTATTATAATTACTGCATAACTCATTATATATTGTTTATCTTTGTTAAACATTTATTATTAAATATGGACGTAAATACATTTGTATTTTATTATGATTGTTATTATTTAATAATATTATTATTATGATGTATTATTATTTTTTATTATTAATAGTATGGATTATTATTATCGTTTACTATTATGATTTTATGTATTATTGTTGGTTTTACTCATGATTAATTATTATTATCGTTGTTTATTTATTGATTATTTAGTAATATTATTATCTATTATGATTATTGATTATTTAGTAATATTATTATCGTTGTTGTTTTTATTATTACTATTTATTATTATTATTATTATTATTTAGTAACTATTATTATCATTATTATGATTTTTAAAATTGTTATTGTCATTTTATTGTTATTATTTAGTAACAATATGATCTTGTTGTTTATTGTTATTATTTATTATTATTATTGTTTACTGTTATTATTTAGTAACATTATTATTTGTTGTTGGTTATTGTTTTGTTATGTTGGTTATTGTTATTATTTAGTAATATTATTATCGTTGTTGTTGGTTATTGTTATTATTTAGTAACATTATGATCGTTGTTGGTTATTGTTATTATTTATTATTATTATTATCTGCTGGAACCCTTTCTGGTGAGAACTAGGACCACATTGACATCTTCCAAGGTGCACCTTTAGTTTGCCATGTTTGTGTCATCTTGTCCGTGTGAGAATACACCTGGTTTGAGAAAACCCCCCTCAGTAGAAGTCAAAGTGCTGTAGACGTCAGCGGTGATAATAACATCACAGCGTTTTGGGAGAAGCTCTACTCCCAACTTAGCCTTTCGGCAGGGCTTTATCAAGATGAAATAAGCTTGTGACTTTTCAATTCCAGATATCATTTGTTTCTATATTACATCTGTGGATTTGAGCATGTGATGGAATTGTTCCTGGGAGGTGCGGTGGTCTGCAGGGCGATGGGGGAGGGATGTCTTGTAATAGGTTATCACCAGACAGATCTCTCCACAATAGAAAGTCAACACATGTACATCTGTGGCCCAGTGTCACGGCTTTAAGCATACAGCAGAAATGCATTACATCCTCTGATTGCTATTCTTTTCAAAGAGTGTGTCAAACCCACAGTTATTTTTGTTACGCGCCATTTTGATTAATTTAAATTACTAGTGGTCTCTCTTGACATAGAAAAGCTTTCAGAGAAACGGCAACAACATATCATTTGATGTGTGTGTGTGTGTGTGTGTGTGTGTGTGTGTGTGTGCGTGTGTTTGAGATATTACACAGAAGCAACCCTGCATGTAATTGACAGTATCTACTCAACACAGCAGCCCTGAACCACGTTCCCAGGGCACCCCTGTGTTCTCACAGGAAATACTGTTATACACAAAGTCAATTCCTTCTTGTATTGTGTTCCAATAACTATTCCTGTTGGATCCACATGTTGTTGACCCTTCCACTCTATCAGTAAATACCCTGTTGGATCCACATGTTGTTGACCCTTCCACTCTATCAGTAAATACCCTGTTGGATCCACATGTTGTTGACCCTTCCACCATCCACTCTATCAGTAAATACCCTGTTGGATCCACATGTTGTTGACCCTTCCACCTTCCAAATACCCTCCATGAGTAAATACCCTGTTGGATCCACATGTTGTTGACCCTTCCACCTATCAGTAAATACCCTGTTGGATCCACATGTTGTTGACCCTTCCATCAGTAAATACCCTGTTGGATCCACATGTTGTTGACCCTTCCACCATCCACTCTATCAGTAAATACCCTGTTGGATCCACATGTTGTTGACCCTTCCACTCCATCTAAATACCCTGTTGGATCCACATGTAAATACCTATCAGTAAATTGGATCCACATGTTGTTGACCCTTCCACCATCCACTCTATCAGTAAATACCCTGTTGGATCCACATGTTGTTGACCCTTCCACCATCCACTATCAGTAAATACCCTGTTGGATCCACATGTTGTTGACCCTTCCACCATCCACTCTATCAGTAAATACCCTGTTGGATCCACATGTTGTTGACCCTTCCACCATCCACTATCAGTAAATACCCTGTTGGATCCACATGTTGTTGACCCTTCCACCATCCACTCTATCAGTAAATACCCTGTTGGATCCACATGTTGTTGACCCTTCCACCATCCACTCTATCAGTAATACCCTGTTGGATCCACATGTTGTTGACCCTTCCACCATCCACTCTATCAGTAAATACCCTGTTGGATCCACATGTTGTTGACCCTTCCACCATCCACTCTATCAGTAAATACCCTGTTGGATCCACATGTTGTTGACCCTTCCACCATCCACTCTATCAGTAAATACCCTGTTGGATCCACATGTTGTTGACCCTTCCACCATCCACTCTATCAGTAAATACCCTGTTGGATCCACATGTTGTTGACCCTTCCACCATCCACTCTATCAGTAAATACCCTGTTGGATCCACATGTTGTTGACCCTTCCACCATCCACTCTATCAGTAAATACCCTGTTGGATCCACATGTTGTTGACCCTTCCACCATCCACTCTATCAGTAAATACCCTGTTGGATCCACATGTTGTTGACCCTTCCACCATCCACTCTATCAGTAAATACCCTGTTGGATCCACATGTTGTTGACCCTTCCACTCTATCAGTAAATACCCTGTTGGATCCACATGTTGTTGACCCTTCCACCATCCACTCTATCAGTAAATACCCTGTTGGATCCACATGTTGTTGACCCTTCCACTCTATCAGTAAATACCCTGTTGGATCCACATGTTGTTGACCCTTCCACCATCCACTCTATCAGTAAATACCCTGTTGGATCCACATGTTGTTGACCCTTCCACCATCCACTCTATCAGTAAATACCCTGTTGGATCCACATGTTGTTGACCCTTCCACCATCCACTCTATCAGTAAATACCCTGTTGGATCCACATGTTGTTGACCCTTCCACCATCCACTCTAGTAAATACCCTGTTGGATCCACATGTTGTTGACCCTTCCACCATCCACTCTATCAGTAAATACCCTGTTGGATCCACATGTTGTTCCACCACCCTTCCACCCCTTCCACTCTATCAGTAAATACCCTGTTGGATCCACATGTTGTTGACCCTTCCACCATCCACTCTATCAGTAAATACCCTGTTGGATCCACATGTTGTTGACCCTTCCACCATTCCACTCCATCCCTAAATACCCTGTTGGATCCACATGTTGTTGACCCTTCCACTCTATCAGTAAATACCCTGTTGGATCCACATGTTGTTGACCCTTCCACCATCCACTCTATCAGTAAATACCCTGTTGGATCCACATGTTGTTGACCCTTCCACTCCACTCTATCAGTAAATACCCTGTTGGATCCACATGTTGTTGACCCTTCCACTCCACTCTATCAGTAAATACCCTGTTGGATCCACATGTTGTTGACCCTTCCACCATCCACTCTATCAGTAAATACCCTGTTGGATCCACATGTTGTTGACCCTTCCACCATCCACTCTATCAGTAAATACCCTGTTGGATCCACATGTTGTTGACCCTTCCACCATCCACTCTATCAGTAAATACCCTGTTGGATCCACATGTTGTTGACCCTTCCACCATCCACTCTATCAGTAAATACCCTGTTGGATCCACATGTTGTTGACCCTTCCACCATCCACTCTATCAGTAAATACCCTGTTGGATCCACATGTTGTTGACCCTTCCACCATCTCCACATGTTGTTGATCAGTAAATACCCTGTTGGATCCACATGTTGTTGACCCTTCCACCATCCACTCTATCAGTAAATACCCTGTTGGATCCACATGTTGTTGACCCTTCCACCATCCACTCTATCAGTTAATACCCTGTTGGATCCACATGTTGTTGACCCTTCCACCATCCACTCTATCAGTAAATACCCTGTTGGATCCACATGTTGTTGACCCTTCCACCATCCACTCTATCAGTAAATACCCTGTTGGATCCACATGTTGTTGACCCTTCCACTCTATCAGTAAATACCCTGTTGGATCCACATGTTGTTGACCCTTCCACTCTATCAGTAAATACCCTGTTGGATCCACATGTTGTTGACCCTTCCACCATCCACTCTATCAGTAAATACCCTGTTGGATCCACATGTTGTTGACCCTTCCACTCCACTCTATCAGTAAATACCCTGTTGGATCCACATGTTGTTGACCCTTCCACCATCCACTCTATCAGTAAATACCCTGTTGGATCCACATGTTGTTGACCCTTCCACCATCCACTCTATCAGTAAATACCCTGTTGGATCCACATGTTGTTGACCCTTCCACCATCCACTCTATCAGTAAATACCCTGTTGGATCCACATGTTGTTGACCCTTCCACCATCCACTCTATCAGTAAATACCCTGTTGGATCCACATGTTGTTGACCCTTCCACCATCCACTCTATCAGTAAATACCCTGTTGGATCCACATGTTGTTGACCCTTCCACCTCCATGAGTAAATACCCTGTTGGATCCACATGTTGTTGACCCTTCCACTCTATGAGTAAATACCCTGTTGGATCCACATGTTGTTGACCCTTCCACCATCCACTCTATCAGTAAATACCCTGTTGGATCCACATGTTGTTGACCCTTCCACTCTATCAGTAAATACCCTGTTGGATCCACATGTTGTTGACCCTTCCACTCTATCAGTAAATACCCTGTTGGATCCACATGTTGTTGACCCTTCCACCTCTATCAGTAAATACCCTGTTGGATCCACATGTTTTTGACCCTTCCACCATCCACTCTATCAGTAAATACCCTGTTGGATCCACATGTTGTTGACCCTTCCACTCTATCAGTAAATACCCTGTTGGATCCACATGTTGTTGACCCTTCCTCTCTATCAGTAAATACCCTGTTGGATCCACATGTTGTTGACCCTTCCACTCTATCAGTAAATACCCTGTTGGATCCACATGTTGTTGACCCTTCCACCTTCCACTCTATGAGTAAATACCCTGTTGGATCCACATGTTGTTGACCCTTCCACTATCCACTCTATCAGTAAATACCCTGTTGGATCCACATGTTGTTGACCCTTCCACTCTATCAGTAAATACCCTGTTGGATCCACATGTTGTTGACCCTTACTTTAGTGAGTCAGTAGGGATGACCAGGGATGTTCTCTTTAGTGAGTCAGCCAGAGGCAGTAGGGATGACCAGGGATGTTCTCTGTTTAGTGAGTCCTCCAGATCAGAGGCAGTAGGGATGACCAGGGATGTTCTCTGTTTAGTGAGTCCTCCAGATCGGAGACAGTAGGGTTGACCAGGGATGTTCTCTGTTTAGTGAGTCCTCCAGATCAGAGGCAGTAGGGATAACCAGGGATGTTCTGTTGATAAGTGTGTGAATTGGACCAATTTCCTGTCCTGCTAAACATTCAAAATGTAACGAGTACTTTTGGGTGTCAGGGAAAATGTATGGAGTAAAAAGTACATTATTTTATTTAGAAATGTAGTGAAGTAAAAGCTGTCAAAAATATAACTCGTAAAGTACTGATACCCCAAAATACTACTTAAATAGTACTTTAAAGTGTTTTTACTTTACACCACTGGTAGTGTCCATGCAGTGAAGGGCTGAGTGAGCTGTACGTTAATTAAGGAACACATTGAGAATGGAATGCTGCCTCGGCCTCTGATTCCTGTGTTGGGGGAGATCACGTGTATGTCTCAAAGTTTGTTTTCCAGCCCCTCAGGCCTATTCAATAAAGAACGTTACAGCGGGTCCCTCTCACACACGGAGTATCTTCTGAAATGGGGTTTGTATTGATTTTTGTAACTACCCTGTTAGATGACGTTATG
>NW_024608991.1:0-22500 GCF_018296145.1 Oncorhynchus tshawytscha | reverse complement strand
GTAGAACTGTGGAAGTCAGGAGGTAAAGACTGAGTTAACTGTTCTCTCCGTGGGGTAGAACTGTGGAAGTCAGGATGTAAAGACTGAGTGTACTTGCAGTTATGGGTCATCCTAGGGTTTCAATATAAATCTTAGTAGCCTGTTCTATCATGTCATGTCTTTAGTTATTCAACGTCTGCAAAGAAGATATCTAATGTACAGGGTTGAAATGTGCTCTCCTGGGTGTGGTCTGCTAGATTCATGTCCTTACTGAGCACTACATCAACAGCCACTCTCAGGGAGAGAAGTCCAACACTTTCTGTCTGGAACATCTCCTCTAAACGTGCTGAAAGATTTGCAGACATTTTATATTTTCCACTGGCAACATGTCTGTCTCTTCCTGCTCAGGGAAGAAACTTTAAAACTAATTATAAGGACAGTCTATTGTTAATACAGACAGGAAGGTCTGATGTGTCTTTCTAGCATACAGGACCTCAGTTTGATCAACTGTAGTAAAGGAAACATATGTCGAGTAAATTAACAAGTTGTTATAAAACAATGACAAAATGGCGTATAATTGCATTACCCAGTTGGATGCCACTCCATAGAGAACACACCCTGACATATCATCTCTAAACAGGAACACACCCTGACATATCATCTCTAAACAGGAACACACCCTGACATATCATCTCTAAACAGGAACTCACCCTGACATATCATCTCTAAACAGGAACACACCCTGACAAATCATCTCAAAACAGGAACTCACCCTGACAAATCATCTCTAAACAGGAACTCACCCTGACAAATCATGTCTAAACAGGAACTCACCCTGACAAATCATGTCTAAACAGGAACTCACCCTGACAAATCATCTCTAAACAAGAACTCACCCTGACAAGACACACCCTGACAAATCATCTCTGAACAGGAACTCACCCTGACAAATCATCTCTAAACAGGAACACACCCTGACATATCACTAAACAGGAACACACCCTGACAAGACACACCCTGACAAATCATCTCTAAACAAGAACTCACCCTGACAAATCATCTGTAAACAGGAACTCACCCTGACAAGACACACCCTGACAAATCATCTCTAAACAGGAACACACCCTGACATATCATCTCTAAACAGGAACTCACCCTGACAAATCATCTCTAAACAAGAACTCACCCTGACAAATCATCTCTAAACAGGAACTCACCCTGACAAATCATCTCTAAACAAGAACACACCCTGACATATCATCTCTAATCAGGAACACACCCTGACAAGACACATCCTGACAAATCATCTCTAATCAGGAACACACCCTGACTAGACACACCCTGACAAATCATCTCTAAACAGGAACTCACCCTGACAAATCATCTCTAAACAGGAACACACCCTGACAAATCATCTCTAAGCAGGAACACACCCTGACAAATCATCTCTAAACAGGAACACACCCTGACAAATCATCTCTAAACAGGAACTCACCCTGACAAATCATTTCTAAACAGGAACTCACCCTGACAAATCATCTCTAAACAGCAACACACCCTGATAAATCATCTCTAAACAGGAACACACCCTGACAAATCATCTCTAAACAAGAACTCACCCTGACAAATCATCTCTAAACAGGAACTCACCCTGACAAATCATCTCTAAACAGGAACTCACCCTGATAAGACACACCCTGACAAATCATCTCTAAACAGGAACACACCCTGACAAATCATCTCTAAACAGGAACACACCCTGACAAGACACACCCTGACATATCACTAAACAGGAACACACCCTGACAAATCATCTCTAAACAGGAACACACCCTGACAAATCATCTCTAAACAGGAACTCACCCTGACATATCGTCTCTAAACAGGAACACACCCTGGACATACATCGCTAAACAGGAACACACCCTGGACATAGCCCTGGTCAGAACTAGTGGACTATCCAGAGCCCCGGTCAGAACTAGTGGACTATCCAGAACCCCAGTCAGAACTAGTGGACTATCCAGAGCCCCGGTCAGAACTAGTGGACTATCCAGAACCCTGGTCAGAACTAGTGGACTATCCAGAATCCCGGTCAGAACTAGTGAACTATCCAGAACCCCGGTCAGAACTAGTGGACTATCCAGAGCCCCGGTCAGAACTAGTGGACTATCCAGAACCCCGGTCAGAACTAGTGGACTATCCAGAGCCCCGGTCAGAACTAGTGGACTATCCAGAGCCCCGGTCAGAACTAGTGGACTATCCAGAGCCCCGGTCAGAACTAGTGGACTATGTATTATTAACGTACCATTTGGGATGCAGACTGGTTCATGTCAAGTTAGAAAGATAATATGATTTATTCTTTGTCTCATGAAGGATGAACAACTGATGATGCAATGTAATATTATGTTATGTAACCAATCACTTTTAACCACCTGTCATTCAGTTCAGTTGTTGAATAAACAATGTCCATCTCAGGTTGACAGAACAGCTGTTGGCTGCTATGCTCTGATTCAATAGGGCTGCACATCGACAGTATAGAAGACACATCTAGCTCCATCTCTGGCATTACCACACACTGTTATCAAAGAGAAGTTTAATCTAGTGTGGTCTTTAGAGCTTGTCCTAAACATATTGTAACAGATTCGTTAGATGGGAGGTCCTCTTCATTCTCAACATATTGTAACAGATCCATTAGATGGGAGTCCCTCTTTTAAGTGTTTGACCTGTGAAATGTCGATATCTTTGTCAAAGCACAGTGAAGTGTGAAGGGGCTCTTGCGGTTTTGATGGAGTTTTGGTTTCTCTACGTCTTAACGTCTAACCTTGAAATGAACTCAGCTCATCAGTCACTCTCTTTGGAAGGTTACCAACTTACATATGAGAATGAAAAATAGTCAAGATAGTTTGGTCATTTAGCGAAATGTGCACTTCCTCCCTGATGAAGGATACCAGTTTTCCATGCAGGGCTGACGGGGAGCAGGTTAAATACCTGTGTTGTTATTTCTGGAGAGCCAAGCCGCTTGGAAAAAGGGAACTGAGATGATAAATCTCCCTGCCTCCTTTCTCTGCCCCTCCTCTCCTCCTCCTCTCTTTCAAACCAGCCTCTCTGAGAATGTATAAATCACCACGGCCTGCGAGACCTCTCCGATATCTATCTCACGTTCATTTTTTTACCGGAGAAACTGTCTGGAGACTCATTCTACTGTTTCCCTAGTCTGGAGACTCATTCTACTGTTTCCCCAGTCTGGAGACTCATTCTACTGTTTCCCCAGTCTGGAGACTCATTCAGCTGTTTCCCCAGTCTGGAGACTCATTCTACTGTTTTCCCAGTCTGGAGACTCATTCTACTGTTTCCCCAGTCTGGAGACTCATTCAGCTGTTTCCCCAGTCTGGAGACTCATTCAGCTGTTTCCCCAGTCTGGAGACTCATTCAGCTGTTTCCCCAGTCTGGAGACTCATTCTACTGTTTCCCCAGTCTGGAGACTCATTCTACTGTTTCCCCAGTCTGGAGACTCATTCAGCTGTTTCCCCAGTCTGGAGACTCATTCTACTGTTTCCCCAGTCTGGAGACTCATTCTACTGTTTCCCCAGTCTGGAGACTCATTCAGCTGTTTCCCCAGTCTGGAGACTCATTCTACTGTTTTCCCAGTCTGGAGACTCATTCTACTGTTTCCCCAGTCTGGAGACTCATTCTACTGTTTCCCCAGTCTGGAGACTCATTCTACTGTTTCCCCAGTCAGGAGACTTGTTCTACTGTTTCCCCAGTCTGGAGACTTGTTCTACTGTTTCCCCAGTCTGGAGACTTGTTCTACTGTTTCCCCAGTCTGGAGACTCATTCTACTGTTTCCCCAGTCTGGAGAATTGTTCTACTGTTTCCCAGTCTGGAGAATTGTTCTACTGTTTCCCCAGTAGAATGGTGGATGCCAGGAGAACGATACTTGCCCCAATGCATCGTGCCAGCTTTAAAGTATGGTGGAGGAGGAATAATGGTCTGGGGCTGTTTTTCATGGTTCGGGCCCCTTAGTTCCAGTGAAGGGAAATCTTCACGCTACAGCATACAATGACATTCTAGACGATTCTGTGTTTCCACCTTTAAGGCAACCATTTGGGGAAGGCCCTCTCCTATTTCAGCATGAACATGTGCACAAAGCGAGGTCCATACAGACATGGCTTGTCAAGATCAGTGTGGAAGAACTTGACCATCCTGCACAGAGCCCTGACCTCAACCCCAATCAAACACCTTTGGGATGAATTGGAACGCCGGCTGCGACTCAGGCCTAATCGCCCAACATCAGTGCCAGACCTCACTAATGCTCTTGTAGCTGAATAGACTCAAGTCCCCGTAGCAATGTTCCAACATCTAGTGCAAAGCCTTCCCAGAAGAGTGGAGGGCTGTTATAGCAGCAATGTTCCAACATCTAGTGGAAAGCCTTCCCAGAAGAGTGGAGGCTGTTGTGGTAGCAAAGGGGAAACCAACTCCATATTAATGCCCATGATTTTGGAATGAGATGTTCGACGAGCAGGTGTCCACATACAACACATGAACCAAAAGTATCTTTATAGTTCGCTTGGAGACCTTCTCTCTGCTCTATCACAAGACCTGTGTATTATCATTACTAATGCTATAAATTCCTCTGGTAGATCAGTAATGAGCTCAGGATTACTCCTGACTGACTTGACTACAGCAGAGGGAAGAGAGGTGAGCTGTTTCCTCTGTATTGAGGAGAGTGAGTTCCTCTGTATATTGATGTAAGATAGTTTCTGTATATTGTTCCAGTCGTACAGGAACCTCCCCGTCACTGCCAGACAGTGAGATTAGCCAAGCAGGCGGCTGAAGAGAGCAGATTGATGAGGTGGTTCTGTAGTGTCAGCTATGAGGCGGTACACACTGGCCTACACAGGCATATAGTCCTGAGCTGAGCAGGCTGTTTTCCCCCCTCATAGAAGAGCAGGAATAATGAGGCTCTTAACCAGAGTTGTTCATTGTTTCTGTCATATTACACTGGCCTTGTTTGTTTCTCCCGGACAGATCTATATCTCCCTTTTTAATTCAATGACTTTGATACAGACTAAAAGCCTTCGCTCTAATAACATGCCAATTACAATGAAGACTTTACTTAGAATAAATATGAATATAATGCATTCCCGTATCGGTTTAAACACAGAGAGTCCGCCTCCCTGACACCATTGATTATTAATTGGTGCCCGGCCTTAAAGGCCAATTAAGTGAAGCTATTACAGATCTTCCCGAGACGTTAATGTCCATATGTCAAAGACATTGGGTGCTTCTTACCTCCATAGCTTTAGATCAAGTAGAAACCAGACAGAATACATTATGTCAGGGAATCTCTATGTTTACAATGTTGGCATGCCTGGATCCAAAAACACTTTAGGATTTCTGAAATTGATGGTAGCCGGCAGTAGTTAGGCGGAGATGTTTGTGGTATGCATAGTAATTACCTGGTGCAATCTATCAGAGTACTGCACTTGATGATGCACAGATATTTGCATTTGTAATTTGGATGGATATATTCCCTGACATCAATACAGTAATGAATCCTCACTTTCTCAATGTATTAATGCACCTGCTCCCTGCAGCTTGTCCTGATGCAGAACCCTATGTGTTCTAAACATGCATCAGGCTTTCATCTGACTGTAGATAATTCATTCACAAAAAAGCAAAGTGCATGAATTGGCTACTTAAGTAATGAACTGTCTCCTGGATGGTATTACTGCCCTTCATTAACATTACATACAGGGGGCCATACGGAGGGTTGACTCACTGTCTCCACTATGGTATTACTGCCAGGCCGTGACTCACTGTCAGCTGGAGCTGTGTTGCTGCTCAGGATATGCTTGGTCAAATCCTGATATTTTCATTTCTCCATGCGAGACTTAAAACTGTCTGTAAAGGTACAGTCTTTTGGGCCATTGCCTCTAGAGATGTTTACCAGGCTATGTGGGGTGGCCAGTCCTCTTCTGGCTGTGCCGGGTGGAGATTATAACAGAACATGGCCCAGATGTTCAAATGTTCATAAATGACCAGCATGGTCAAATAAAAATAATCACAGGCAGAACAGTTGAAACTGGAGCAGCAGCACGGCCAGGTGGACCCAGATGCAGACACAGGACCCAGATGCAGACCCAGGACCCAGATGCTGAAACAGGACCCAGATGCAGACACAGGACCCAGATACAGACACAAGACCCAGATGCAGACACAGGACCCAGATGCAGAAACAGGACCGAGATGCAGACACAGGACCCAGATGCAGATACAGGACCCAGATGCAGACACAGGAGGCAGATGCAGACACAGGACCCAGATGCAGACACAGGACCCAGATGCAGACACAGGACCCAGATGCAGACACAGGAACCAGATGCAGACACAGGAACCAGATGCAGACACAGGAACCAGATGCAGACACAGGAGGCAGATGCAGACACAGGACCCAGATGCAGATACAGGACCCAGATGCAGACACAGGACCCAGATGCAGACACAGGACCCAGATGCAGACTCAGGACCCAGGACCCAGATGCAGATAAAGGACCCAGATGCAGACCCTGCACCCAGGACCCAGATGCAGACACAGGACCCAGATGCAGACACAGGACCAAGGACCCAGATGCAGACCCAGGACCCAGATGGTTTGAGCTCTGGTATTTATTATAATCCTAGGGATTGACAGAAGGCAGGTTGGGTCCAAAACGGTACAGAGTGGTCAGGCAGGCAGAGTGGTCAGGCAGGCTCAAGGTCAGGGGCAGGCAGAGTGGTCAGGCAGGCTCAAGGTCAGGGGCAGGCAGAGTGGTCAGGCAGGCTCAAGGTCAGGGGCAGGCAGAGTGGTCAGGCAGGCAGAGTGGTCAGGCAGGCTCAAGGTCAGGGGCAGGCAGAGGGGTCAGGCAGGCAGAGTGGTCAGGCATTCAGAGTGGTCAGGGGCAGGCAGAGTGGTCAGGCAGGCAGAGTGGTCAGGCAGGCAGAGTGGTCAGGGGCAGGCAGAGTGGTCAGGGGCAGGCAGAGTGGTCAGGCAGGCAGAGTGGTCAGGGGCAGGCAGAGTGGTCAGGTAGGCAGAGTGGTTAGGCAGGCTCAAGATCAGGGGCAGGCAGAGTGGTCAGGCAGGCAGAGTGGTCAGGGGCAGGCAGAGTGGTGAGGCATGCTCAAGGTCAGGGGCAGGCAGAGTGGCCAGGCAGGCAGAGTGGTCAGGGGCAGAGTGGTCAGGGGCAGGCAGAGTGGTCAGGGGCAGGCAGAGGGGCAGGGGCAGGCAGAGTGGGTAGGGGCAGGCAGATGGGTCAGGGGCAGGCAGATGGGTCAGGGGCAGGCAGAGTGATCAATGGCAGGCAGAGTGGTCAGGGGCAGGCAGAGTGGTCAGGCAGGCAGAGTGGTCAGGGGCAGGCAGAGTGGTCAGGGGCAGGCAGAGTGGTCAGGGGCAGGCAGAGTGGTCAGGCAGGCAGAGTGGTCAGGGGCAGGCAGAGTGGTCAGGGGCAGGCAGAGTGGTCAGGGGCAGGCAGAGTGGTCAGGGGCAAGCAGAGTGGTCAGGCAGGCTCAAGGTCAGGGGCAGGCAGAGTGGTCAGGCAGGCTCAAGGTCAGGGGCAGGCAGAGTGGTCAGGCAGGCTCAAGGTCAGGGGCAGGCAGAGTGGTCAGGCAGGCGAGCTCAGAGTCAGGACTGACAAGGGTCAAAAGCAGGAGGACGAGAAAAAGAGAGACTGGGGAAAAACAGGAGCTGAGATAAAAACCGCTGGTTGACTTGACAAATAAGACGAACTGGCACAGACAGACAGAACACACAGGTATAAATACCCCGGGGATAAGTTGGGAAGATGGACGCAACATGGAGGGGGTGGAGACAAGCACAAGGCCAGATGAAACAGACCAGGGTGGGACAGTTAGGATTATCAAGCTTATGAAGCTACAACCAATTTGGCAGAGCTTGAATATATATGTTTTAAGAATAATGGGTATATGTTGCACAATCCAGGTGTGGAAAGCTCTTAGAGACTTACCCAGAAAGACCGTAGTCGCTGCCAAAGGTGCTTCTGCAAAGTATTGACTCTGGGATCTGAATACTTATGTAAATTAAAAATCAAATCAAATTTTATTTGTCACATACACATGGTTAGCAGATGTTAATGCGAGTGTAGCGAAATGCTTGTGCTTCTAGTTCCGACAATGCAGTAATAACGAACAAGTAATCTAACTAACAATTCCAAACAACTACTGTCTTATACACAGTGTAAGGGGATAAAGAATATGTACATAAGGATATATGAATGAGTGATGGTACAGAGCAGCATAGGCAAGATACAGTAGATGATATCGAGTACAGTATATACATATGAGATAAGTATGTAAACCAAGTGGCATAGTTAAAGTGGCTAGTGATACATGTATTACATAAGGATGCAGTCGATGATATAGAGTACAGTATCTACGCATGCATATGAGATGAATAATGTAGGGTAAGTAACATTATATAAGGTAGCATTGTTTAAAGTGGCTAGTGATATATTTACATCATTTCCCATCAATTCCCATTATTAAAGTGGCTGGAGTTGAGTCAGTGTCATTGTCAGTGTGTTGGCAGCAGCCACTCAATGTTAGTGGTGGCTGTTTAACAGTCTGATGGCCTTGAGATAGAAGCTGTTTTTCAGTCTCTCGGTCCCAGCTTTGATGCACCTGTACTGACCTCGCCTTCTGGATGATAGCGGGGTGAACAGGCAGTGGCTCGGGTGGTTGATGTCCTTGATGATCTTTATGGCCTTCCTGTAACATCGGGTGGTGTAGGTGTCCTGGAGGGCAGGTAGTTTGCCCCCGGTGATGCGTTGTGCAGACCTCACTACCCTCTGGAGAGCCTTACGGTTGAGGGCGGAGCAGTTGCTGTACCAGGCGGTGATACAGCCCGCCAGGATGCTCTCGATTGTGCATCTGTAGAAGTTTGTGAGTGCTTTTGGTGACAAGCCGAATTTCTTCAGCCTCCTGAGGTTGAAGAGGCGCTGCTGCGCCTTCTTCACGATGCTGTCTGTGTGAGTGGACCAATTCAGTTTGTCTGTGATGTGTATGCCGAGGAACTTAAAACTTGCTACCCTCTCCACTACTGTTCCATCGATGTGGATAGGGGGTGTTCCCTCTGCTGTTTCCTGAAGTCCACAATCATCTCCTTAGTTTTGTTGACGTTGAGTGTGAGGTTATTTTCCTGACACCACACTCCGAGGGCCCTCACCTCCTCCCTGTAGGCCGTCTCGTCGTTGTTGGTAATCAAGCCTACCACTGTTGTGTCGTCCGCAAACCTGATGATTGAGTTGGAGGCGTGCGTGGCCACGCAGTCGTGGGTGAACAGGGAGTACAGGAGAGGGCTCAGAACGCACCCTTGTGGGGCCCCAGTGTTGAGGATCAGCGGGGAGGAGATGTTGTTGCCTACCCTCACCACCTGGGGGCGGCCCGTCAGGAAGTCCAGTACCCAGTTGCACAGGGCGGGGTCGAGACCCAGGGTCTCGAGCTTGATGACGAGCTTGGAGGGTACTATGGTGTTAGATATTTCTGTATTCAATTTTCAATAGTTATAGCATTTTCTAAAAACATGTTTTCACATTGACATTATGGGGTATTGTGTGTAGATGGGTGAGAACTACTTATCCATTTTGAGTTCATGTTGTGATGGAGGGCTGATCTAGAGTTGATCTAGAGCTTTTATTAGTGCATTATGTTGTGATCTAGGGTTGATCTAGGGCTGATCTAGAGTTGATCTAGGGCTTTTATTAGTGTATTATGTTGTGATTGAGGGCTGATCTAGGGCTTTTATTGGTGCATTATGTTGTGATCTAGGGCTGATCTAGGGCTTTTATTGGTGCATTATGTTGTGATCTAGGGATGATCTAGGGCTTTTATTAGTGCATTATGTTGTGATCTAGGGTTGATCTAGGGCTGATCTAGAGTTGATCTAGGGCTTTTATTGGTGCATTATGTTGTGATCTAGGGCTGATCTAGGGCTTTTATTAGTGCATTATGTTGTGATCTAGGGCTGATCTAGGGCTTTTATGAGTGCATTATGTTGTGATCTAGGGTTTATCTAGGGCTGATCTAGAGCTTTTATTAGTGCATTATGTTGTGATCTAGGGCTGATCTAGGGCTGATCTAGTTCATTATTAGTTATTTATGTTGTGATCTAGGGCTGATATAGAGTTGATCTAGGGCTTTTATTGGTGCATTATGTTGTGATCTAGGGATGATCTAGGGCTTTTATTAGTGCATTATGTTGTGATCTAGGGCTGATCTAGGGCTGATCTAGGGCTTTTATTGGTGCATTATGTTGTGATCTAGGGATGATCCAGGGCTTTTATTAGTGCATTACGTTGTGATCTAGAGTTGATCTAGGGCTTTTATTGGTGCATTATGTTGTGATCTAGGGCTGATCTAGGGCTTTTATTAGTGCATTATTTTGTGATCTAGGGCTGATCTAGGGCTTTTATTAGTGCATTATATTGTGATCTAGGGTTGATCTTGGGCTGATCTAGGGCTTTTATTGGTGCATTATGTTGTGATCTAGGGATGATCTAGGGCTTTTATTAGTGCATTATATTGTGATCTAGGGTTGATCTAGGGCTGATCTAGGGCTTTTATTGGTGCATTATGTTGTGATCTAGGGATGATCTAGGGCTTTTATTAGTGCATTATATTGTGATCTAGGGTTGATCTTGGGCTGATCTAGAGTTGATCTAGGGCTTTTATTGGTGCATTATGTTGTGATCTAGGGCTGATCTAGGGCTTTTATTAGTGCATTATGTTGTGATCTAGGGCTGATCTAGGGCTTTTATGAGTGCATTATGTTGTGATCTAGGGTTTATCTAGGGCTGATCTAGAGCTTTTATTAGTGCATTATGTTGTGATCTAGGGCTGATCTAGGGCTGATCTAGTTCATTATTAGTTATTTATGTTGTGATCTAGGGCTGATATAGAGTTGATCTAGGGCTTTTATTGGTGCATTATGTTGTGATCTAGGGATGATCTAGGGCTTTTATTAGTGCATTATGTTGTGATCTAGGGTTAATCTAGGGCTGATCTAGGGCTGATCTAGGGCTTTTATTGGTGCATTATGTTGTGATCTAGGGCTGATCTAGGGCTTTTATTGGTGCATTATGTTGTGATCTAGGGATGATCCAGGGCTTTTATTAGTGCATTATGTTGTGATCTAGAGTTGATCTAGGGCTTTTATTGGTGCATTATGTTGTGATCTAGGGCTGATCTAGGGCTTTTATTAGTGCATTATGTTGTGATCTAGGGCTGATCTAGGGCTTTTATTAGTGCATTATGTTGTGATCTAGGGATGATCTAGGGCTTTTATTAGTGCATTATGTTGTGATCTAGGGCTGATCTAGGGCTTTTATTGGTGCATTATGTTGTGATCTAGGGATGATCTAGGGCTTTTATTAGTGCATTATATTGTGATCTAGGGTTGATCTTGGGCTGATCTAGAGTTGATCTAGGGCTTTTATTGGTGCATTATGTTGTGATCTAGGGCTGATCTAGGGCTTTTATTAGTGCATTATGTTGTGATCTAGGGTTGATCTAGGGCTGATCTAGAACTTTTATTAGTGCATTATTGTGATCTAGGGCTGATCTAGGGCTTTTATTAGTGCATTATGTTGTGATCTAGGGTTGATCTAGGGCTGATCTAGAGTTGATCTAGGGCTTTTATTAGTGCATTATGTTGTGATCTAGGGTTGATCTAGGGCTTTTATTAGTGCATTATGTTTTGATCTAGGGCTGATCTAGGGCTTTTATTAGTGCATTATGTTGTGATCTAGGGTTGATCTAGGGCTTTTATTAGTGCATTATGTTGTGATCTAGGGTTGATCTAGGGCTGATCTATGGCTTTTATTAGTGCATTATGTTGTGATCTAGGGTTGATCTAGGGCTTTTATTAGTGCATTATGTTGTTATCTAGGGTTGATCTAGGGCTGATCTAGAGCTTTTATTAGTGCATTATGTTGTGATCTAGGGCTGATCTAGGGCTTTTATTAGTGCATTATGTTTTGATCAAGGGTTGATCTAGGGTTGATCTAGGGCTGATCTAGAGTTGATCTAGAGTTGATCTCGGGTTGATCTAGTGTTGATCTAGGGCTGATCTAGGGCTTTTATTAGTGCATCATGTTGTGATCTAGGGATGATCTAGGGTTGATCTAGGGCTGATCTATGGTTGATCTAGGGCTGATATAGAGTTGATCTAGGGCTTTTATTAGTGCTAAATGTTGTGATCTAGGGTTGATCTAGGGCTGATCTAGAGCTATTATTTGTGCTTTATGTCATGATTTAAAGCTGATCTAGAGTTGATCCAGAGTCGATCTAGGGTTTTTATTAGTGCTTTATGCTGTGATCTAGAGCTGTTCTAGGGTTTATCTAGGGCTATTAGTGCTTTATGTTGTGATCTAGGGCTGATCTAGGGCTACTATTAGTACTGCATGTTGTGATCTAGGGCTGATCTAGGGCTGATCTAGTTCATTATTAGTTATTTATGCTGTGATCTAGGGTTGATCTAGTTTAGGGATTATTATTAGGGTTATTTATCTTGTGATATAGGGCTGATCTAGGGCTATTATTAGTGATTTATGTTGTGATCTGTAGGTTACTGATCTAGTCTGTAGGATCTGTTATGCTCAGTCTGTAGTCTCCCTGCATAAACCCCAAGCACACCTCTAGTGATAGTAGTATTCTGTTACCCTGCTCACCTCTATAGTCTGTAGTCTGTTACCCTAAAACCTCTATAGTCTGTAGTCTGTTACCCTGCTCACCTCTATAGTCTGTAGTCTGTTACCCTGCTCACTGTCTGTAGTCTGTTACTGCTCTATAGTCTGTAGTCTGTTACCCTGCTCACCTCTATAGTCTGTAGTCTGTTACCCTGCTCACCTCTATAGTCTGTAGTCTGTTACCCTGCTCACCTCTATAGTCTGTAGTCTGTTACCCTGCTCACCTCTATAGTCTGTAGTCTGTTACCCTGCTCACCTATAGTCTATAGTCTGTAGTCTGTTACCCTGCTCACCTCTATAGTCTGTAGTCTGTTACCCTGCTCACCTCTATAGTCTGTAGTCTGTTACCCTGCTCACCTCTATAGTCTGTAGTCTGTTACCCTGCTCACCTCTATAGTCTGTAGTCTGTTACCCTGCTCACCTCTATAGTCTGTTACCCTGCTCACCTAGTCTCACTGTTACTCTATAGTCTGTAGTCTGTTACCCTGCTCACCTCTATAGTCTGTAGTCTGTTACCCTGCTCACCTCTATAGTCTGTAGTCTGTTACCCTGCTCACCTCTATAGTCTGTAGTCTGTTACCCTGCTCACCTATAGTCTGTAGTCTGTTACCCTGCTCACCTCTATAGTCTGTAGTCTGTTACCCTGCCACCTGCTGTAGTCTGTTACCCTGCTCATATAGTCTGTAGTCTGTTACCCTGCTCACCCTCTATAGTCTGTAGTCTGTTACCCTGCTCACCTCTATAGTCTGTAGTCTGTTACCCTGCTCTATAGTCTGTAGTCTGTTACCCTGCTCACCTCTATAGTCTGTAGTCTGTTACCCTGCTCACCTCTATAGTCTGTAGTCTGTTACCCTGCTCACCTCTATAGTCTGTAGTCTGTTACCCTGCTCACCTCTATAGTCTGTAGTCTGTTACCCTGCTCACCTCTATAGTCTGTAGTCTGTTACCCTGCTCACCTCTATAGTCTGTAGTCTGTTACCCTGCTCACCTCTATAGTCTGTAGTCTGTTACCCTGCTCACCTCTATAGTCTGTAGTCTGTTACCCTGCTCTATAGTCTGTACTGTTACCCTGCTCACCTCTATAGTCTGTAGTCTGTTACCCTGCTCACCTCTATAGTCTGTAGTCTGTTACCCTGCTCACCTCTATAGTCTGTTACCCTGCTCACCTCTATAGTCTATAGTCTGTTACCCTGCTCACCTCTATAGTCTATAGTCTGTTACCCTGCTCACCTCTATAGTCTGTAGTCTGTTACCCTGCTCACCTCTATAGTCTGTAGTCTGTTACCCTGCTCACCTCTATAGTCTGTTACCCTGCTCACCTCTATAGTCTGTAGTCTGTTACCCTGCTCACCTCTATAGTCTGTAGTCTGTTACCCTGCTCACCTCTATAGTCTGTAGTCTGTTACCCTGCTCACCTCTATAGTCTGTAGTCTGTTACCCTGCTCACCTCTATAGTCTGTAGTCTGTTACCCTGCTCACCTCTATAGTCTGTAGTCTGTTACCCTGCTCACCTCTATAGTCTGTAGTCTGTTACCCTGTCTGTCTGTACCCTGCTCATAGTCTGTAGTCTGTTACCCTGCTCACCTCTATAGTCTGTAGTCTGTTACTGTTACCTGCTCACCTCTATAGTCTGTAGTCTGTTACCCTGCTCACCTCTATAGTCTGTAGTCTGTTACCCTGCTCACCTCTATAGTCTATACCCTGCTCTGTCTGTAGTCTGTTACCCTGCTCACCTATAGTCTGTAGTCTGTTACCTGCTCACCTCTATAGTCTGTAGTCTGTTACCCTGCTCTGTACCTCTATAGTCTGTAGTCTGTTACCCTGCTCACCTCTATAGTCTGTAGTCTGTTACCCTGCTCACCTCTATAGTCTGTAGTCTGTTACCCTGCTCACCTCTATAGTCTGTAGTCTGTTACCCTGCTCTGTCTGTAGTCTGTTACCCTGCTCACCTCTATAGTCTGTAGTCTGTTACCCTGCTCACCTCTATAGTCTGTAGTCTGTTACCCTGCTCACCTCTATAGTCTGTAGTCTGTTACCCTGCTCACCTCTATAGTCTGTAGTCTGTTACCCTGTCAGTCTGTTCTGTTACCCTGCTCACCTCTATAGCTCTGTCTGTCTCTGTTACCCTGCTCACCTCTATAGTCTGTAGTCTGTTACCCTGCTCACCTCTATAGTCTGTAGTCTGTTACCCTGCTCACCTCTATAGACTGTAGTCTGTCTGTAGTCTGTTACCCTGCTCACCTCTATAGTCTGTAGTCTGTTACCCTGCTCACCTCTATAGTGTAGTCTGTTACCCTGTCTGTTACCCTGCTCACCTCTATAGTCTGTAGTCTGTTACCCTGCTCACCTCTATAGTCTGTAGTCTGTTACCCTGCTCACCTCTATAGTCTGTAGTCTGTTACCCTGCTCACCTCTATAGTCTGTAGTCTGTTACCCTGCTCACCTCTATAGTCTGTAGTCTGTTACCCTGCTCACCTCTATAGTCTGTTACCCTGCTCACCTCTATAGTCTGTTACCCTGCTCACCTCTATAGTCTGTAGTCTGTTACCCTGCTCACCTCTATAGTCTGTAGTCTGTTACCCTACCCTGCTGTAGTCTGTTACCTCTATAGTCTGTAGTCTGTTACCCTGCTCACCTCTATAGCTGTAGTCTGTTACCTCTATCAGTCTATAGTCTGTAGTCTGTTA
Organism: Oncorhynchus tshawytscha; assembly: GCF_018296145.1. Classification (NCBI taxonomy): domain Eukaryota; kingdom Metazoa; phylum Chordata; class Actinopteri; order Salmoniformes; family Salmonidae; genus Oncorhynchus; species Oncorhynchus tshawytscha. The sequence goes on along the minus strand of NW_024608991.1, from coordinate 7,094 downwards.
CCCTGCTCACCTCTATGTTAGCTCACTGTAGTCTGTTACCCTGCTCACCTCTATAGTCTGTAGTCTGTTACCCTGCTCACCTCTATAGTCTGTAGTCTGTTACCCTGCTCACCTCTATAGTCTATAGTCTGTTACCCTGCTCACCTCTATAGTTCTGTTACCCTGCTCACCTCTATAGTCTGTAGTCTGTTACCCTGCTCACCTCTATAGTCTGTAGTCTGTTACCCTGTCACCTCTATAGGCTCTGTTACCCTGCTCACCTCTATAGTCTGTAGTCTGTTACCCTGCTCACCTCTATAGTCTGTAGTCTGTTACCCTGCTCACTCACCTCTGTAGTCTGTTACCCTGCTCTGTCTGTAGTCTGTTACCCTGCTCACCTCTATAGTCTGTAGTCTGTTACCCTGCTCACCTCTATAGACTGTAGTCTGTTACCCTGCTCACCTCTATAGACTGTAGTCTGTTACCCTGCTCACCTCTATAGACTGTAGTCTGTTACCCTGCTCACCTCTATATAGTCTGTTACCCTGCTCACCTCTATAGTCTTAGTCTGTTACCCTGCTCCTGTAGTCTGTTACCCTGCACCTCTATAGACTGTAGTCTGTTACCCTGCTCACCTCTATAGACTGTAGTCTGTTACCCTGCTCACCTCTATAGTCTGTAGTCTGTTACCCTGCTCACCTCTATAGGCTATAGTCTGTTACCCTGCTCACCTCTATAGTCTGTAGTCTGTTACCCTGCTCACCTCTATAGTCTCCCTGCTCACCTCTATAGTCTGTAGTCTGTTACCCTGCTCACCTCTATAGTCTGTAGTCTGTTACCCTGCTCACCTCTATAGTCTGTAGTCTGTTACCCTGCTCACCTCTATAGTCTGTAGTCTGTTAGTGCTCACCTCTATGTTGTTACCCTGCTCACCTCTATAGTTCTATAGGCTATAGTCTGTTACCCTGCTCACCTCTATAGTCTGTCTGTCTGTTACCCTGCTCCCTGCTCCTCTATAGTCTGTAGTCTGTTACCCTGCTCACCTCTATAGACTGTAGTCTGTTACCCTGCTCACCTCTATAGTCTGTTACCCTGCTCACCTCTGCTCACCCTGCTCACCTCTATAGTCTGTAGTCTGTTACCCTGCTCACCTCTATAGTCTGTTATCCTGCTCACCTCTATAGTCTGTAGTCTGTTATCCTGCTCACCTCTATAGTCTGTAGTCTGTTATCCTGCTCACCTCTATAGTCTGTTACCCTGCTCACCTCTATAGTCTGTAGTCTGTTACCCTGCTCACCTCTATAGTCTGTAGTCTGTTACCCTGCTCACCTCTATAGTCTGTAGTCTGTTACCCTGCTCACCTCTATAGTCTGTAGTAGTAGTAGCAGTAGTACTCTTTGGTGTGATCATCTCAATGCTCTTCTAAGTTGTTCAATGTTAAAAGGAAAAGCCCTGTTCAGATGTTCTTGGCTTCAGCAGATCAGCATGATTTCCTTTGGTCCTGGCTGAGCCTCCTTCTGAGGTGATGGGAAACGCTGCATTAATTCCATTTCATCTGTGTTCTGCTCACCTCCTCCTCCTCCTCCTCCACATCACTGTCATCATGGGCCTGAGGAGATCAACTGATCTAAAGAGGGATCTGGAACCTTTCACCTTGGAGGATCCAGGTTGGGGAAGACAACGTTCATAAAGCTCTTCACTGGTCATTTACTCTGGGATCAGCACCCCTCTGGAACTCAGGAATACACAGTGTTTAACAGATTTGGAGAATTTTTCCTAAATTCCTGCCGTGAAATCCACTCATGCCGTCTCACACAGCTGAAACAGAAAACAGATGATCTGGATCGTGGATCGTCGTATTTAAATGACATTTTTTACAAGCATTTGGTAGACTAGTATGTGAATTTGAAGAGGCCTATGATGTCCTTTGTCAGTGGGGAATTGGATGTCTCATTCTTCTCAGCGCTGTGAAATCCATAAAGCCACCAGATCAGGGGTTTTCCACTCTTACCTTATGAGGTCCGGAGCCTGCTGGTTTTCTGTTCAACCTGATAATTAATTACCCACACCTGGTGTTCCAGATGTAAGTCCCCGATTAGAGGGGAACAATGAAATAATGCAGTGGAACTGGCTTCGAGGGCCAAGAGTCGAGTTTGAACGCACTAGATGATATGAAACCAGAAGAGATTAAAACATTGCCAGAATCTCTATTATCCTCGTTAGCTAAATGCTGAATGATGTTATTTGAAGAATTGATCAGTATGTTGCTTGAAATAATTATCTGAGATTTCTGGAAGATATTCAGATCAGTCTACTAAGCTATTTTTCTGTTTGTTTAGCACCACTGAGGATGAGAGTTGTAATTGGTTGTTTGTCTGGCATCAGTTTGAACTGAGAGACAGTTGTGATTGGTTGTTTGTCTGGCATCACTGAGGATGAGTTGTGATTGGTTGTTTGTCTGGCATCACTGAGGATGAGAGTTGTGATTGGTTGTTTGTCTGGCATCACTGAGGATGAGAGTTGTGATTGGTTGTTTGTCTGGCATCTGGCATCACTGAGGATGAGAGTTGTGATTGGTTGTTTGTCTGGCATCACTGAGGATGAGAGTTGTGATTGGTTGTTTGTCTGGCATCACTGAGGATGAGAGTTGTGATTGGTTGTTTGTCTGGCATCACTGAGGATGAGAGTTGTGATTGGTTGTTTGTCTGGCATCACTGAGGATGAGAGTTGTGATTGGTTGTTTGTCTGGCATCACTGAGGATGAGAGTTGTGATTGGTTGTTTGTCTGGCATCACTGAGGATGAGAGTTGTGATTGGTTGTTTGTCTGGCATCACTGAGGGATTGTGATTGGTTGTTTGTCTGGCCATCTACATGAATGAGAGTCCTGATTCTCCATCTACATAATCATCGTCTGGTAAGGTTAATATCTCACATTGATTATTTGACTCAATCAGGTATATGAGAGAAGTCTTTCCTCTGAAGAAATGGTTTCACGACAATGACTTTGCATAATTTAGTCAAGTTTACATTTTTCATTAGCATGTGAAAGAGATTGCAATCCAAGTCAAATAGTTTTTTTAATTTATCAATTCAATTCAACGACAGTAGTAAACATGGTCTACATTATGTGACCATTATACAAGCCTGTTCTGAAAGAATAAATCAATCACATGTACTCATTAATTTAACAAGGTTTCACACTGCTTAATGAATACATTCACACAGATTCAACAGAAATACTAAATAACGTCCACAGGGATGATATTTCACACACAGAATATATATATGTTTTGCTTTTTATACGAAATAGTCCTAACTTTGATAGCAACAATCAAGACTCCGTTTGCAGTAATTAGTGGTGTTCTTTCATGTCTGTCTGACTGATGTGAAAGCATCAACTCCCATGTCATTTGACGGAATTTAAAGTTAAGGGACAAACAAGCTCTAATAAGGCAAGGCATGTCATTTTCAAAGGCAGCCAGCTCAGTAAACATCCTAGCACTGTGTTAGGTAGAGAACAGGGTCACAGCAGCAGAGATAGTACTTTACCAACAACACTATGGGCCTGATCCACTGCCCTGAGACTGAAGGAACTGCTGCCGCTGAACCGCTAAAGCTAGCTTTCCTGGTTAGCCTGGTTAGCAGAATGTACAGTAGAAGCTAGCTTTCCTGGTTAGCAGAATGTACAGTAGAAGCTAGCTTTCCTGGTTAGCAGAATGTACAGTAGAAGCTAGCTTTCCTGGTTAGCAGAACGCACAGTTGAAGCAAGCTGTTAGTAGAATGTACATTTAAAGCTACAGTAGCTGTTATAAGAATTTATTCAAATCAAATCAAATGTATTTATATAGCCCTTCGTACATCAGCTGATATCTCAAAGTGCTGTACAGAAACCCAGCCTAAAACCCCAAACAGCAAACAATGCAGGTGTAGAAGCACGGTGGCTAGGAAAACTCCCTAGAAAGGCCAAAACCTAGGAAGAAACCTAGAGAGGAACCAGGCTATGAGGGGTGGCCAGTCCTCTTCTGGCTGTGCCGGGTGGAGATTATAACAGAACATGGCCAAGATGTTCAAATGTTCATAAATGACCAGCATGAATGTTGGTTAGCAGAATGTACAGTTTATACTAGCTCTTAGCAGAATGTACAGTTTATACTAGCTGTACAGTTAGCAGAATGTACAGTTTATACTGGCTGTTAGCAGAATGTACAGTTTATACTGGCTGTTAGCAGAATGTACAGTTTATACTAGCTGGCTGTTAGCAGAATGTACAGTTTATACTAGCTCTCAGCAGAATGTATAGTTTATACTAGCTGTTAGCAGAATGTACAGTTTATACTGGCTGTTGAGAATGTACAGTTTATACTAGCTGTTAGCAGAATGTATAGTTGATGCTAGCTGTTAGCAGAATGTATAGTTGATGCTAGCTGTTAGCAGAATGTATAGTTGATGCTAGCTGTTAGCAGAATGTATAGTTGATGCTAGCTGTTAGCAGAATTTATAGTTGATGCTAGTTGATGCTAGCTGTTAGAAGAATGTGCTAGCTAGTGTATAGTTGATGCTAGCTGTTAGCAGAATGTATAGTTGATGCTAGCTGTTAGCAGAATGTATAGTTGATGCTAGCTGTTAGTGTTTTGATGTAGCTAGCTGTTAGCAGAATGTATAGTTGATGCTAGCTGTTAGCATAATGTACAGTTGAAGCTAACTTTCCTGGTTAACAGAATGTAAGGTTGAAGCTAGCTTTCCCGATGAAAATTTAAATGAATGTATACAAAATTACCAGATTTAGTCATTTTAAATATGACTATTTTCCATTTTATACATACAAATTACACCCATCCACAAAAAAAAACATATTGTGTATGAGGAAATACTGTACACCTGGTGAACGTGTCAGCGCCTAGCCCACCACAGGACTCACTACAGCGCGATGGGACTTCCCGGCCTGCCAAGTCCTTCCCAAACTCAGACAACAATGTGCCAATTGTGAATCGCCTCATGGGTCTCCCTGGCACGGCCGGCACGGGTCTCGAACCAGTATCTCTAGCAACGCAGTTTACACTGCGATACATTGTCTTAGACCACTGCGCCACTCGGGAGGATCAATCCAGAAACTTTTTAATGCATTTGTCTTGCTCAAAGTATCAAAATACTAAAATACTACAGAGGACTCTTAAAGAATTTCATTTAAATGTTAGTTGTATTTTCTGGATCACAGAAAGAATGAGAAAATATTGAAAAATCAATAATGAAATGAAATCGGCCCGAGCCCCAAGTAGTCCATTTGGGCCAGATACTGTAACTCACACCGGAATCGGCCCAAACTCAATCCCCGCATCCTAGCCATAAGTTTTACTGCCGAAAGCAGCCCAGACTCGGGCCACATGACGTCGGCCGAGTCTGACTCTCAGCCAAGTGCCCTGATTCTCAGCCATGTGCCCTGACTCTCAGCCAAGTGCCCTGACTCTCAGCCAAGTGCCCTGACTCTCAGCCATGTGCCCTGACTCTCAGCCATGTGCCCTGACTCTCAGCTATGTGCCCTGACTCTCAGCCAAGTGCCCTGCTAATCTCAGCCAAGTGCCCTGAGATGGTTAGAGCTGACTCTCAGCCATGTGCCCTGAAGTCTCAGCTATGTGCCCTGACTCCAGAATGTACGAATCGCTAGACCACTGTGCTAACTGTAAGGTTTTCTGGTTAGCAGAATGTACAGTTGAAGTTGGGGGCGGCAGGGTAGCCTAGTGGTTAGAGCGTTGGACTAGTAGTTAATTGTTAGCAGAATGTACAGTAGAAGCTAGCTGTTAGCAGAATGTAAAGTTGAAGCTAGCTGTTAGCAGAATGTACAGTTGAAGCTAACTGTTAGCAGAATGTACAGTTGAAGCTAACTGTTAGCAGAATGTACAGTTGAAGACTAACTGTTAGCAGAATGTACAGTTGAAGCTAGCTGTTAGCAGAATGTACAGTTGAACCTAAGTGTTAGCAGAATGTACAGTTGAAGCTAGCTGTTAGCATAATGTACAGTTGAAGCTAACTGTTAGCAGAATGTACAGTTGAAGCTAGCTGTTAGCATAATGTACAGTTGAAGCTAACTGTTAGCAGAATGTACAGTTGAAGCTAGCTGTTAGCAGAATGTACAGTTGAAGCTAACTGTTAGCAGAATGTACAGTTGAAGCTAGCTGTTAGCAGAATGTACAGTTGAAGCTAACTGTTAGCAGAATGTACAGTTGAAGCTAGCTGTTAGCAGAATGTACAGTTGAAGCAGCTGTTAGCAGAATGTACAGTAACTGTTAGCAGAATGTACAGTTGAAGCTAACTGTTAGCAGAATGTACAGTTGAAGCTAACTGTTAGCAGAATGTACAGCTGTTAGCAGAATGTACTAACTGTGTTAGCAGAATGTACAGTTGAAGCTAACTGTTAGCAGAATGTACAGTTGAAGCTAGCTGTTAGCAGAATGTACAGTTGAAGCTAGCTTCCAGTGTGCCAGAGGGACCGTTCATCAAGAGACAGTTGGTCTATGCTACATGTACACAGTTTAAAATGGCAGTTTATAGATGATAGTTGTTCATAAAAACAAGACAAAACAGATTGCTGAACTACAGTATAATCCCATTTATTGTTGTTATTTTAAAGTCCAGCCAGTGTGTTTCTGTGTTTAAACGATTTACCTGACCTTGTTTTCTCCACCTCCTGTCTAACGGCTCGGCCCAATGCATTTATTAAATCAGCCCTGATTTTGGGGCCACATTTGGCCGATGGCCAAAGGCAACATAGCATTGATAATAGCCTTAATATTGTTATATCTGGGCTCAATCCGATCATCAGAAATGACAAACACTCTGTCTGATTTCTGAGATTACACAGTAATATACAGTAGACTGTCTTTATTTTATATTCAAGTTCCTTCCTTGTGGCTGGGACATTTTTGACAAAGCATCTGGCTAGTATTGTGTTGATGGCCCAGAGCATCCATGTTAGATCAGATATGCTTGGCTCAATAGATATACAGTATATGTGAGCTTCAGCTGAACCAATGGAAGGGTATTGTTGTTAAGTGACATCTCTTGATGACAGTTTGGATAAAGCCTCCCCGTTTAAAAGGCCCTCAACCCTGCTATGATA
>NW_024608990.1:0-96344 GCF_018296145.1 Oncorhynchus tshawytscha | reverse complement strand
GGGCTGAGGGTGAAGCCTTCCCTAAAAAAAGACGTAAAGTTGGGTCACCAAACAAGGATCTTGTTGAGACCATGGACCCTGATATGAAGAGGTGGGTGTGTCCAATAGCATGTGTAGCAATTCGCATGATGTCTGTTTCCATTACAGTTGTCAGGATATGAGGTGTGTTTGTGTTCTTGTTGAACACTTTTAGATCCTATGCTATAATTATGTAATAGATTAACGTGAGGATTTTGACCAGAATATATACCAAATATATACCAATATGTTCATATGATTTCTATGAAAGATATTGAGTTACTGCATAGTAAATATAACATTTTATTCTAGGGGAAAGCTAGTCAGTTGCATAGCTGAATGCATTCAACTGAAATATGTCTTCCACATTTAACCCAACCCCTCTGAATCAGAGAGGTGCGGGGGGCTGCCTTAATCAACATCACGTCATCGGTGCCCAGGGAGCAGTTGTTGTTGGGAGTTAACTGCCTTGCTCAAGGGCAGAACAGCATATTTTTCCACCTTGCCTGCTCGGGGATTCAAAGGCCCAATGCTTTTAACCACTAGGCTACCTACTGCCCCTATAGTCACCCTAAGCATGATGGGATGTTTTAATTCCTTTAATTCTAATCAATATAGTTGGTGTAAATAACAGAGGTGAAATCATGGGCCAGTGGAAGTGCAAATCAAATGTTATTGGTCACGTGTCGAATACAACGGGTGTAGACTTTACTGTGAAATGCTGAATACAACGGGTGTAGACTTTACTGTGAAATGCTGAATACAACGGGTGTAGACTTTACTGTGAAATGCTGAATACAACGGGTGTAGACTTTACCGTGAAATGCTGAATACAACGGGTGTAGACTTTACCGTGAAATGCTTACCTACGAGCTATACAGTTTAAAAAGAATACTGAAATGAACAAATGAAATAGTAACACGAGAAATCAAATAGATACACATTTTTATGTATGTACAGTGGGGAGAACAATTATTTGATACACTGACGATTTTGCAGGTTTTCCTACTTACAAAGCATGTAGAGGTCTGTAATATTTATCATACTTCAACTGTGAGAGACGGAATCTAAAACAAAAATCCAGAAAATCACATTGTATGATTTTTAAGTAATTAATTTGCATTTTATTGCATGAAATAAGTATTTAATAGATCAGAAAAGCAGAACTTAATATTTGGTACAGAAACCTTTGTTTGCAATTACAGAGATCATACGTTTCCTGTAGTTCTTGACCAGGTTTGCACACACTGCAGCAGGGATTTTGGCCCACTCCTCCATACAGACCTTCTCCAGATCCTTCAGGTTTCGGGGCTGTCACTGGGCAATACGGACTTTCAGCTCCCTCCAAAGATTTTCTATTGGGTTCAGTTCTGGAGACTGGCTAGGCCACTCCAGGACCTTAAGATGCTTCTTACGGAGCCACTCCTTAGTTGCCCTGGCTGTGTGTTTTGGGTCATTGTCATGCTTGAAGACCCAGCCACGACCCATCTTCAATGCTCTTACTGGGGGAAGGAGGTTGTTGGCCAAGATCTTGCGATACATGGCCCCATCCATCCTCCCCTCAATACGGTGCAGTCGTCCTGTCCCCTTTGCAGAAAAGCATCCCCAAAGAATGATGTTTCCACCTCCATGCTTCACGGTTGGGATGGTGTTCTTGGGGTTGTACTCATCCTTCTTCTTCCTCCAAACACGGCGAGTGGAGTTTAGACCAAAAAGCTCTATTTCTGTCTCATCAGACCACATGACCTTATCCCATTCCTCCTCTGGATCATCCAGATGGTCATTGGCAAACTTCAGACGGGCCTGGACATGCGCTGGCTTGAGCAGGGGGACCTTGCGTGCGCTGCAGGTTTTTAATCCATGACGGCGTAGTGTGTTACTAATGGTTTTCTTTGAGACTGGTCCCAGCTCTCTTCAGGTCATTGACCAGGTCCTGCCATGTAGTTCTGGGCTGATCCCTCACCTTCCTCATGATCATTGATGCCCCACGAGGTGAGATCTTGCATGGAGCCCCAGACCGTGGGTGATTGACAGTCATCTTGAACTTCTTCCATTTTCTATAACTTGCGCCAACAGTTGTTGCCTTCTCACCAAGCTGCTTGCCATATTCCTGTAGCCCATCACAGCCCTGTGCAGGTCTACAATTTAACCCTGATGTCCTTACACAGCTCTCTGGTCTTGGCCATTGCGGAGAAGTTGGAGTCTGTTTGATTGAGTGTGTGGACATGTGTCTTTTATACAGGTAACGAGTTCAAACAGGTGCAGTTAACACAGGTAATGAGTGGAGAACAGGAGGGCTTCTTAAAGAAAAGGTCTGTGAGAGCCGGAATTCTTACTGGTTGGTAGGTGATCAAATACTTATGTCATGCATTAAAATGCAAATTAATTACTTAAAAATCATCATACAATGTGATTTTCTGGATTTTTGTTTTAGATTCTGTCTCTCACAGTTGAAGTGTACCTATGATAAAAAATTGCAGACCTCTACATGCATTGTCAGTGGGAAACACTGCCGATTTTGCAGGTTATCAAATACTTGTTCTCCCCACTGTATATACAGTGGGACAAAAAAGTATTTAGTCAGCCACCAATTGTGCAAGTTCTCCCACTTAAAAAGATGAGAGGCCTGTAATTTTCATCATAGGTACACTTCAACTATGACAGACAAAATGAGAAAAAAAATCCAGAAAATCACATTGTAGGATTTTTAATGAATTTATTTGCAAATTATGGTGGAAAATAAATATTTGGTCACCTACAAACAAGCAAGATCTCTGGCTCTCACAGACCTGTAACTTCTTCTTTAAGAGGCTCCTCTGTCCTCCACTTGTTACCTGTATTAATGGCACCTGTTTGAACTTGTTATCAGTATGAAAGACACCTGTCCACAACCTCAAACAGTCACACTCCAAACTCTACTATGGCCAAGACCAAAGAGCTGTCAAAGGACACCAGAAACAAAATTGTAGACCTGCACCAGGCTGGTAAGACTGAATCTGCAATGGGTAAGCAGCTTGGTTTGAGGAAATGAACTGTGGGAGCAATTATTAGGAAATGGAAGACATACAAGACCACTGATAATCTCCCTCGATCTGGGGCTCCACGCAAGATCTCACCCTGTGGGGTCAAAATGATCACAAGAACGGTGAGCAAAAATCCCAGAACCACACGGGGGGACCTAGTGAATGACCTGCAGAGAGCTGGGACCAAAGTAACAAAGCCTACCATCAGTAACACACTACGCCAGCCAGGGACTCATATCCTGCAGTGCCAGACGTGTCCCCCTGCTTAAGCCAGTACATGTCCAGGCCCGTCTGAAATTTGCTAGAGAGCATTTGGATGATCCAGAAGAAGATTGGGAGAATGCCATATGGTCAGATGAAACCAAAATATAACTTTTTGGTAAAAACTCAACTCGTCGTGTTTGGAGGACAAAGAATGCTGAGTTGCATCCAAAGAACACCATACCTACTGTGAAGCATGGGGGTGGAAACATCATGCTTTGGGGCTGTTTTTCTGCAAAGGGACCAGGACGACTGATCCGTGTAAAGGAAAGAATGAATGGGGCCATGTATCGTGAGATTTTGAGTGAAAACCTCCTTCCCTCAGCAAGGGCATTGAAGATGAACCGTGGCTGGGTCTTTCAGCATGACAATGATCCCAAACTCACCGCCCGGGCAACGAAGGAGTGGCTTCGTAAGAAGCATTTCAAGGTCCTGGAGTGGCCTAGCCAGTCTCCAGATCTCAACCCCAAAGAAAATCTTTGGGGAGAGTTGAAAGTCCGTGTTGCCCAGCAACAGCCCCAAAACATCACTGCTCTAGAGGAGATCTGCATGGAGGAATGGGCCAAAATACCAGCAACAGTGTGTGAAATCCTTGTGAAGACTTACAGAAAACGTTTGGCCTCTGTCATTGCCAACAAAGGGTATATAACAAAGTATTGAGATAAACTTTTGTTATTGACCAAATACTCATTTTCCACCATCATTTGCAAATAAATTCATAAAAAATCCTACAATGTGATTTTCTGGATTTTTTTTTCATTTTGTCTGTCATAGTTCAAGTCTACCTATGATGAAAATTACAGGCCTCTCTCATCTTTCTAAGTGGGAGAACTTAGACAATTGGTGGCTGACTACATACTTTTTGCCCCACTGTATATATATATATATACAGTGCATTCAGAAAGTATTCAGACATCTTATCGTTTTCCACATTTTGTTACTTTACAGCCTTATTCTAAAATGGCTTAAATATTTTTTTCCCCTCATCAATCTACATACAATACCCCAAAACTACAAAGGAAAAACTGTTTTTTTTTAAATTGTTGCAAATTTATTAAAAAACAGATACCTTAATTTAAAATGTAAAAAATAAAAATTTCTGCAGCATTGAAGGTCCCCAAGTACACAGTGGCCTCCATCATTCTTAAATGGAAGAAGTTTGGAACCACCAAGACTCTTCCTAGATCTGGCTGCCCGGCCAAACTGAGCAATCGAGGGAGAAGGGCCTTGGTTAGGGATGTGAACAAGAACTCGATGGTCACTCTGACAGAGCTCCAGACTTCCTCTGTGGAGATGGGAGAACCTTCCAAAAGGACAACCATCTCTGCAACACTTTACCAGTCAGGCTTTATGGCAGAGTGGCCAGACTGAAGCCACTCCTCAGTAAAAGGCACATGACAGCCTGCTTGGAGTTTGCCAAAATACACCTAAAGGACTCTCTGACCATGAGAAACAAGATTCTCTGATTTGATGAAACCAAGATTAAACTCTCTGGCCTGAATGCCAATTGTCACTTCTGGAGGAAACCTTGCGCCATCCCTACGGTGAAGCATGGTGGTGGTTGCATTATGTTGTGGAGATGTTTTTTAGCAGCAGGGACTGGGATACTTGTCAGGATCGAGGGAAAGATGAATGGAGCAAAGTACAGAGAGATCCTTGATGAAAACCTGCTCCAGAGCGCTCAGGAGGTCAGAATGGGGCGAAGGTTCACCTTCCAACAGGACGACCCTAAGCACACTGCCAAGACAACGCAGGAGGGGCTTCGGGACAAGTCTCAGAATTTCCTTGAGTGGCCCAGCCAGAGCCCAGACTTGAACCCGATCAAACATCTTTGGAGAGACCTGAAAATAGCTGTGCAGCGACACTCCCCATCCATCCTGACAGAGCTTGAGACGATTTTCAGAGAAGAATGGGAGAAACTCCCTAAATACAGCTGTGCCAAGCTTGTAGCGTCATCCCCAAGAAGACTTGAGGCTGTAATCGCTGCCAAGTTGCTTCAAAAAACTACTGAGTAAAGTGTCTTGAATACTTATGTAAATGTGATGTTTCTGTTTTTAATTTTTAATGCAAAAATTGCTAAAACCTGTTTTTGCTTTGTTATTATGGGGTATTAAAGGTAGATTGATGAGGAAAAAAACTAATTCAATCAATTTTAGAGTAAGACTGTGACGGAAAAAGTCAAGGGGTCTGAATACTTTCCGAATCCACTGGCACAACAGTGATTACCAGATCAATGTAGAGCTATATACAGGGAGTATCAGTACCAGATCAATGTGCAGAAGTATGAGGTATTTGAGGTAGATACACTACATAGCCAAAAGTACATCTCATTCCAAAGTCATGGGCATTCATATGGAGTTTGTCCCCTCTTTGCTGCCATAATAGCCTTTACTCTTCTTGGAAGGCTTTCCCCTAGATGTTGGAAAATTGCTGCAGAGACTTGCTTCCGTTCTGCCACATAGCGTATAGTGAGGTCAAGCACTGATGTTGGACGATTAGGGCTCGCAGTCTGCGTTCCAATTCATCCCAAATGCAAGTGCAAGCCAGTCAAGTTCTTCCACTCCAATCTTGACAACACATTCCTGTATGGACCTCGCTTTGTGCACAGAGGCATTGTCATGCTGACATAGGAAAGGGGCTTCCCCAAACTGTTGTCTCAAAAGTGGAGGCACAGATTCGTCTAGAATGTCATTGTATGCTGTAGATTTCTCTTCACTGGAACTGGTCAACATCCGGTGAAATTGCTGAGCGTGAAATTCTAAAATACTAAATTCAGATATTTAACATTCTTGAAAATATATGTGTTATACATCAAAATAAAGCTTAACTTCTTGTTAATCCAGCCCCTGTCAGATTTAAAAAATGCTTCATGGTGAAAGCATACCATGCGATTATCTGAGGACAGCGTCCCACATACAAAACACATGAAAATCATTTTTTCAACCAGGCGGGTGCGACACAAAAGTCAGAAATAGCAATAAAATTAATCACTTACCTTTGATCTTCATCTGGTGGCACTCACAAGAGTCCCTGTTACACAATAAATGTTTGTTTTGTTTGATAAAGTCCCTCTTTGTCTATAAACCTCAGTTTAAATTGGCGCGTTTTGTTCAGTAATCCACTGTCTCAAACAACATCCGGTGAAATTGCAGAGAGCCAAATTCAAATGACAGAAATACTCATCATAAACATTGATAAAAGATACAAGTGGTATAGATAGGCTTAAATATTAATTTACTGTTAATCCAGACGCTGTCAGATTTAAAAAAGCTTTATAGCGAAAGCATACCATGCGATTATCTGAGGACAGCGCCCACATACAAACACATGAAAATAATTTTTCAACCAGGCAGGTGCAACACAAAAGTCAGAAATAGCGATATAATTAATGCCTTACCTTTGAAGATCTTCTTCTGTTGAAACTCCAAAATGTCCCAGAAACATCATAAATGGTCCTTTTGTTTGATAATGTCCTTCTTTATGTCCCAAAAATGTCTATTTATTTGGCGCATTTGATTCAGAAATACACCGGTTTCAACACGCCCAACATGCCTACAAAGTATCGAATAAATGACCTGTTAACTTGGTCCAAACATTTCAATCCACGTTCCTAAACCAACCTCGGGTACCCTAAAACGTAAATAATCTATAAAATTTAAGACATAATAAACTGTTGCTAATAGCGGATAAAAACAATGTGCAACGCGTTCCTGTTCATGTGCACTAAAACAGTAGAGTCCACCTGGAGTGACACATAGAAAGAATATGACTACTTCTTCATTTCTCAAAAGAAAAACATTGAACAATTTCTAAAGACATTTCTAAAGACTGTTGACATCTAGTGGAAGCCATAGAAAACCATTGGAAAATCCTATGACCTCAAAAACAAAATTCCCTGGATGGATTTTTCTCAGGTTTTCCCCTGCCATATCAGTTATGTTATACTCATATACATTATTTTAACAGTTTTGAAAACTGTAGAGTGTTTTCTATCCAATACTACCAATTGTATGCATATCCTAGCTTCTGGGCCTGAGTAACAGGCAGTTTACTTTGGGCACGCTTTTCATCCAGGTGTCAAGTACTAAATACTCCTCCCTACCCTAGTGAAGCTTTAATATATGTAGTTGGCGAGAAGAAGAAGCTAAAATTCACATTATGGTCATTCAGATCATTATTATGTGGAAGAATGGAGGAATATAATACATTCTTTAATTGTATTTTTAGTGTTTTATTTGTTTTTATGTGAATGTCTTGTACTACTAGGGGCCCTCCAGAGAGCGCAGAGTCTATTTCCTCTGGTTTTCTATCAATGAAGACTGAGCGATCCATGGATATCCCTCTTAATATCAAAGGAGCAGACTCTCCACAAAACAAAGGGTGAGATTCTGATTTGAGCCCAGCTGTAAATACAGGTCTATGTTTTAATAATGCTGACCTCATGAAATAAAAGATCTGTGACTTAATGTAAAACAAATATACACATCATGATAACAGAGAGTTATAGGTACAGTAGGTTACCATGTGTTATATTATCATGATAACAGATAGTTATAGGTAGGTTACCATGTGTTATATTATCATGATAACAGATAGTTATAGGTAGGTTACCATGTGTTATATTATCATGATAACAGAGAGTTATAGGTACAGTAGGTTACCATGTGTTATATTATCATGATAACAGAGAGTTATAGGTACAGTAGGTTACCATGTGTTATATTATCATGATAACAGATAGTTATAGGTAGGTTACCATGTGTTATATTATCATGATAACAGATAGTTATAGGTAGGTTACCATGTGTTATAATATCATGATAACTGATAGTTATAGGTAGGTTACCATGTGTTATATTATCATGATAACAGAGAGTTATAGGTAGGTTACCATGTGTTATAATATCATGATAACAGATAGTTATAGGTAGGTTACCATGTGTTATAATATCATGATAACACATAGTTATAGGTAGGTTACCATGTGTTATATTATCACGATAACAGATAGTTATAGGTAGGTTACCATGTTATATTATCATGATAACAGGTAGTTATAGGTAGGTTACCATGTGTTATATTATCATGATAACAGATAGTTATAGGTAGGTTACCATGTGTTATATTATCATGATAACAGATAGTTATAGGTAGGTTACCATGTGTTATATTATCATGATAACAGATAGTTATAGGTAGGTTACCATGTTATATTATCATGATAACAGATAGTTATAGGTAGGTTACCATGTGTTATATTATCATGATAACAGATAGTTATAGGTAGGTTACCATGTGTTATATTATCATGATAACAGAGAGTTATAGGTAGGTTACCATGTGTTATATTATCATGATAACAGATAGTTATAGATAGGTTACCATGTGTTATATTATCATGATAACAGATAGTTATAGGTAGGTTACCATGTGTTATATTATCATGATAACAGATAGTTATAGGTAGGTTACCATGTGTTATATTATCATGATAACACATAGTTATAGGTAGGTTACCATGTGTTATATTATCATGATAACAGAGAGTTATAGGTAGGTTACCATGTGTTATATTATCATGATAACAGAGTTATAGGTAGGTTACCATGTGTTATATTATCATGATAACACATAGTTATAGGTAGTTACCATGTGTTATATTATCATGATAACAGAGAGTTATAGGTAGGTTTCCATGTGTTATATTATCATGATAACAGAGAGTTATAGGTAGGATACCATGTGTTATAATATCATGATAACAGATAGTTATAGGTAGGTTACCATGTGTTATATTATCATGATAACAGAGAGTTATAGGTAGGTTACCATGTGTTATATTATCATGATAACAGAGAGTTATAGGTAGGTTACCATGTGTTATAATATCATGATAACTGATAGTTATAGGTAGGTTACCATGTGTTATATTATCATGATAACAGAGAGTTATAGGTAGGTTACCATGTGTTATATTATCATGATAACAGAGAGTTATAGGTAGGTTACCATGTGTTATATTATCATGATAACAGAGAGTTATAGGTAGGTTACCATGTGTTATATTATCATGATAACAGAGAGTTATAGGTAGGTTACCATGTGTTATATTATCATGATAACAGAGAGTTATAGGTAGGTTACCATGTGTTATATTATCATGATAACAGAGAGTTATAGGTAGGTTACCATGTGTTATATTATCATGATAACAGAGAGTTATAGGTAGGTTACCATGTGTTATATTATCATGATAACAGATAGTTATAGGTAGGTTACCATGTGTTGTATTATCATGATAACAGATAGTTATAGGAAGGTTACCATGTGTTATATTATCATGATAACAGATAGTTATAGGTAGGTTACCATGTGTTATATTATCATGATAACAGAGAGTTATAGGTAGGTTACCATGTGTTATATTATCATGATAACAGATAGTTATAGGTAGGTTACCATGTGTTATATTATCATGATAACAGATAGTTATAGGTAGGTTACCATGTGTTATATTATCATGATAACAGATAGTTATAGGTAGGTTACCATGTGTTATATTATCATGATAACAGATAGTTATAGGTAGGTTACCATGTGTTATATTATCATGATAACAGATAGTTATAGGTAGGTTACCATGTGTTATATTATCATGATAACAGAGAGTTATAGGTAGGTTACCATGTGTTATATTATCATGATAACAGATAGTTATAGGTAGGTTACCATGTGTTATATTATCAGGCCATTATGTGTTTGAGTTTGAGTTGATTTTATTTTTACAGGGACAGTGCACATGAATCAACGTTTCCGTAAAAGTGCCGGTTTTAGCCAGCCGGCTAATTTTCAACCGCAGTCCCTGGGCAGGTTATTAAAAACAATATCAATATAGACAATCATTGAGCAGTCAGAACACGCAGAGCAACATAGGACACGCAAGACGTAGCATACAGACAGAGCAACATAGGACAAGCAAGACGTAGCATACAGACAGAGCAACATAGGACAAGCAAGACATAGCATACAGACAGAGCAACAGAACAAAAAGCAGCAAGACAAAATTCATAAAAGCAACAAAGTGTTTCCACACCTCACAAACAGACAACATGGAAAGCGGCAACACACAGCTAGGGATTATGATCACAAATCTGATTGACCTTTAGCCATGTCTTCATACATTTTGTGAAAGTGTGATAGGTGGTGCAGTTATGTGTGTCTGATGGCAGTGTATTCCAGACATAGGAAGCTCTCACAGAGAAAGCGGATTTACTGAAGATGCTTTTCCTTAAGGGAACTATACAGTCACCTCTCATGGCAGACCTTGTGGATCTGCTGCCATATGTTTGGGTTTTCTGTTTAACAAAAATACTGAGTGGAGGGGGAGGAGCCAGGCCATTTAGGATCTTGAATACAAGACATGCGTCGGTGTATTGCACAAGATTTTCCCAAATCAGGAGCTCATGCTTTCTGAGGATGTAACAGTGATGATGGCTATTGGGATTCCTATCAAGCACTTTGAGAGCCTGTTTGTAGACAGACTGAATAGGTTTTAATGTTGTACAGCAAGCTTGGGCCCAACTAGTCAAGCAGTATGTTAAGTGGGGGAGTATCATAGATTTGAAGTACAGTTTTGCTACCTCTGTAGTCAAACAATTTCATATAAATCGGAAATGAGCTAGGTTGAATTTGGTTATCTGAATGACCCTTTTCACATGCTTTTTAAAATAGAGGTTGGAATCAACTATGATGCCAAGGTACTTAAAATCAGATACCACCTGGAGCTTCTGAATGGATCAGGTTCTTTTGATCAATGTATTTAATAACTGTTATTTCCAATTCCCAATCAGGCCAGGAGCGGTACCCTGTGATATCTGCTCTGAGGTCCAAGCTGTGAAGTTCTGTCAGACCTGCAGTGTGTCCTACTGTGAGACCCACATCAGACAGCACTATACAATAGCAGCACTGCAGAGACACACACTGGTGGATGTGACTGGAGACCTGGTGCAGAAACTCTGTCAACATGACTACAGTCCTCTGGAGGTGTTCTGCAGGACAGACCAGATGCTGATCTGCAGTCAGTGTGCAGAGACAAACCACAAAGGACATGATACCACCATCCATGAGATAAAGAAAGCAGGAAGACAGGTAACTACTGGGGTTCATCTGGAAGACAGGTAACTACTGGGGTTCATCTGGAAGACAGGTAACTACTGGGGTTAATCTGGATGACAGGTAACTATTGGGGTTAATCTGGAAGACAGGCAACTACTGGGGTTAATCGGGAAGACAGGTAGCTACTGCGGTTAATCGGGAAGACCGGTAGCTACTGGGGTTAATCGGAAGACAGGTAACTAGGTTAATCTGAAGACAGGTAACTACTGGGGTTAATCTGGAAGACCCTTTTCACATGCTTTTAAAATGAGGTTGGAATCAACTATGATGCCAAGGTACCAAATCAGATACCACCTGGAGCTTCTGAATGGATCAGGTTCTTTTGATCATTATTTAATAACTGTTTCCAATTCCCATCAGGCCAGGAGACGGTACCCTGTGATATCTGCTCTGAGGTCCAAGCTGTATTCTGTCCAGACCTGCCGAGTGTGTCCTACTGTTAATCTGGAAGACAGGTAACTACTGGGGTTAATCTGGAAGACCGGTAACTACTGGGGTTAATCAGGAAGACAGGTAGCTACTGGGAGTTAATCTGGAAGACAGGTAACTACTGGGGTTAATCTGGAAGACAGGTAACTACTGGGGTTAATCTGGAAGACGGGTAACTACTGGGGTTAATCTGGAAGACAGGTAACTACTGGGGTTAATCTGGAAGACAGGTAACTACTGGGGTTAATCTGGAAGACGGGTAACTACTGGGGTTAATCTGGAAGACAGGTAACTACTGGGGTTAATCTGGAAGACGGGTAACTACTGGGGTTAATCTGGAAGACAGGTAACTACTGGGGTTAATCTGGAAGACAGGTAACTACTGGGGTTAATCTGGAAGACGGGTAACTACTGGGGTTAATCTGGAAGACAGGTAACTACTGGGGTTAATCTGGAAGACGGGTAACTACTGGGGTTAATCTGGAAGACAGGTAACTACTGGGGTTAATCTGGAAGACAGGTAACTACTGGGGTTCCATCTGGAGACGGGTAACTATTGGGTTTAATCTGGAAGACAGGTAACTACTGAGGTTAATCAAGACAGGTAACTACTGGGGTTAATCTGGAAGACCGGTAACTATTGGGGTTAATCAGGAAGACAGGTAGCTACTGGGGTTAATCAGGAAGGCCGGTAGCTGCACTGGGGTTCTCTTTTCTTTCGGGGTTGTTCAGTGCAGTTCCAGTCCATGTCTGAACACTCCTTAATTAACACTAGAACCGTTGGGACTCGAGGCATCCCAGTTTGGTCCGTCAACATTCTAACAGCCCAATAAAAACATTTTCATATGTGCTACGGCAACAATAATCCTTTGGCTGTGTTCATGAAGGTCTTAGTATTATTAGTTCTGATTAGGATCTGCAATTATCTGCTGCTGAGGCAGTGGCTACTCTTCCTGGGGTCAAACAGGAAACTAAACCACAAAGTAGTATATATTGCACTATATTTATGTTACAATTAAATAGCATTAAATAACGTGGCACTATATTTATGACATAAATACAATACATAATACAACACAACATAGAATGTCTGTCTCTTCACAGTCCCTGTTGTAAGGGCTTATTGTGATCTGTTTTTCATTCTGGTTTTATTGTGATCTTACATTACATGGGGAAGGGGATAAGTAGTCAGTTGTACAACTGAACCATTCAACTGAAATATGTCTTCCGTTATTTGAAAGTATGACAGTAATCCATGCTTTGGTTTAGTTTCCTGCCACTGTTTCCACTGTTTTCCGCATTTGTGGCTCAAATCCAATTCAGAGTCATGGGACTGATATTAGCATTTTACCGTATCATGTCCAAATCATCCAAAAGTACTGTATCTAAAATTGATTGTGAAGCTCAACGAGGTCACTTGTAGATGATTTGAACATGATGTGTGAACAAGGCTAATATGTGTCCCATGACTTTAATGAATGTGTACCACAATTGCTAAAATGTTAGCATGTGTCAACAGTGCCAATGAAGCTAAACCCTAAGCATGGATTGCTGCTCATGCTTCCATAGACTGCTTAGAGGGTAAGGAAACAATATTTCATTTGTAATTTGGGGGAACTACACCATCATCATTTTGTTTAGGCAGGTCTTAAATATTACTGAACTAAATGTATTTAAAAAAGTACAGAATAGGAGTTTTATTATGTTAGTATTATGTTATTAGTTTCAATATAGTTGATGTGTAGTTTTGATGGGCTATTAGTCGGATGTGCAGCCGGATGAAGGAAGGGCTGAAGGAAAGGATGAAGGAAGGGCTGAAGGAAAAGGATGAAGGAAGGGCTGGAAGGAAGGGCTGAAGGAAAAGGGATGAAGGAAGGGCTGAAGGAAAGGATGAAGGAAGGGCTGAAGGAAGGAAGGGATGAAGGAAGGGAGGAGCTGAAGGAAGGGCTGAAGGAAGGGCTGAAGGAAGGGGATGAAGGAAGGGCTGAAGGGAGGGCTGAAGGGAGGGCTGAAGGAGGCTGAAGGAAAGGATGAAGGAAGGGCTGAAGGAAGGGGAGAGGGATGAAGGAAGGGATGGAAGGAAGGGCTGAAGGAAGAGGGCTGAAGGAAGGGATGAAGGAAGGGATGAAGGAAAGGATGAAGGAAGGGATGAAGGAAAGGATGAAGGAAGGGCTGAAGGAGGGATGAAGGAAGGGATGAAGGAAGGGCTGAAGGAAGGGCTGAAGGAAGGGATGAAGGAAGGGATGAAGGGAAGGATGAAGGAAGGGCTGAAGGAAGGGATGAGGAAGGGATGAAGGAAGGGATGAAGGAAGGGCTGAAGGAAGGCTGAAGGGGAGGGCTGAAGGAAGGGATGAAGGAAAGGGCTGAAGGGAGGGCTGAAGGGAGGGGCTGAAAGGAAGGGCTGAAGGAAGGGCTGAAGGAAGGGATAAAGGAAGGGCTGAAGGGAGAGGGATGAAGGAAGGGATGAAGGGAGGGCTGAAGGATGAAGGAAGGGATGAAGGAAGGGAAGGGATGAAGGAAGGGCTGAAGGAAGGGTGAAGGAAGGGCTGAAGGGAAGGGATGAGGGATGAAGGAAGGGATGAAGGGAGGGCTGAAGGGAGGGCTGAAGGGGAGGCTGAAGGAAGGGCTGAAGGAAGGGCTGAAGGAAGGGATGAAGGAAGGGATGAAGGAAGGGATGAAGGAAGGGATGAAGGAAGGGGCTGAAGGAAGGGCTGAGAAGGAAGGGCAGGGAAAACGTCCTCTAAAGCGGCTTATAATACATTGTTTGTGATATGTAATTATAGTTTTGTACGATTTTATTTTATTTTTACACTTAACAAAAATATAAATGCAACATGCAACAATTTCATTTGCTTTACTGAGTTACAGTTCATATGGGAATTCAGTCAGTGGAACTAAATTCATTGGGCCTAATATATGGATTCCACATGACTGGAATACAGATATGGATCTGTTGGTCACAGATATCGTACAAAAGGGGCCTCACAATGGGCTTCAGGATCTCATCATGATAGTTTTGTGCATTCAAATTGTCATCAATAAAATGCAATTGTGTTGGTTGTCCGTAGCTAATGTCTGCCCATACAACAACACCACTGCCACCGTGGGGCACTCTGTTCACAATGTTGACATCAGCACACCGCTCGCCAGAAAACATCATACACGTGGTCTGTAAAAAATGCGATTTCTGTGCAATGGAGCATTTCTGGGATCTTTTATTTCAGCTCATGAAACATGCGACCAGCAATTTACATGTTGCGTTTATATTTTTGTTCAGTGTATTTTCTCAAACAATAATAACAAACAAAAATACAATAAACAGACGCACAGAAATTTCTACAAACATTCAGTGACATCACACCTGCTCAGACTCACATGTTTACCCTTACATCATGTATGTCTCACAACCACACTCCATCTCCTGGAACTTTCCTGTGCTTGTAGCACTCTATGCCATACAGCCTCAAATACACTGTTTACCTTTCTCTGGAGCCCACACCTTTTCAATATTTAAATAAAAATGCACATTCATGTTGTCCACTGTTTTTTAGTGATGGAGCATAATTTGATTTCCAGTTTTAAAGTAGAAGTTTTTCAAAATCATTGACGAAAGGTACTGTATGGTCCACCCCATTGGGTATCTCACACATCCCCCAAATACCATGTATTGAAATACGCAGATAGACAGATTAAAAGTAAACATGCATTGTAAAAGTTGTAACAACGACAGTGTGATAAATGTACTTATTTAGGAAAAGTCAAGGATGGAGGGGGACATGACTTTAAAAATGGACTATTACAATGTTAAATTCACAACGTTGTTCAAAATATGTCATCTGCACTTTCAGCATTGCAGAAGAATATAAAAATTAAAAAAACATCTGTTTTACATTTAGCAAAATATTTTGTTTTGAAGAAATGACTAATTCTAATTTTGTTTTCCCAGCCTAAGAGTTTTGATAGAGACCAACACACAACGTTGGCCGCGGATGATGGTAGGTACAGTTTACAGTATGTGGAAACAGAATAAACTGACCCAAACAATATTATTTAATTTGAATCTCAATTTTATCGGATACATTTTGTAATACGTCAATTGTTTTCCTTTAACTGCTGGTATAAATAGTACAAATGTGTGTTTGGAATGTCAATGAAGTCTGTTTTTTCAATCACCTGTTATTCCTTCACTAGTGCTGCCCCCTCCTGGTGACATCCAGGTCCTGTTGCTGACGTCAGACTCTGTGTCTCTGAGCTGGAGTTCTCTAAAGGATTGAAGGGACCACAGAAGTTCAGAGTGACCTGGGGTTGTGACGTGGAACCGTGCAGTATAGGGGTGAAAAATGTTCATGAAGTTGAAATAAGCAGACTCAACCCTGGTAAAAAGTACCAGTTCAGTGTGGCTACAGAGGGAGAAGATGGAAGCCAAAGCAGATGGATCTCAGCATCCCTATCCGCAGGTACAGTAGGTCTCAGCATCCCTATCCGCAGGTACAGTAGGTCTCAGCATCCCTATCCGCAGGTACAGTAGGTCTCAGCATCCCTATCTGCAGGCACAGTAGGTCTCAGCATCCCTATCCGCAGGCACAGTAGGTCTCAGCATCCCTATCCGCAGGTACAGTAGGTCTCAGCATCCCTATCCGCAGGTACAGTAGGTCTCAGCATCCCTATCTACAGGTACAGTAGGTCTCAGCATCCCTATCCACAGGTACAGTAGGTCTCAGCATCCCTATCCACAGGTACAGTAGGATAACTTGTGTTTTTATTCAGACTACGTTTTAGTCATTTAGCAGACACTCTTATCCTGAGCAATTAGGGTTAGTGCCTTGCTCACAGGAAAATCAACAGATTTTTCAGCAGTCGGGGATTCCAGGTCCTGTTGCTGATATCAGACTCTGGGATTTAAACCAGCGACCTTTCGTTTACTGGCCCAACACACTAACCACTAGACTACAACTGTGCTGAACAATGGGGAACAGGTGAACCTGTCTCTACAACCATCTGCACTAGTAAGAGATCTTCCCCAACTACAGCCCATCATCTCTTTACCAGTAACTAGTGAGATATATCTTTACCAGTAACTAGAGATATATATTTACCAGTAACTAGAGATATATCTCTTTACCAGTAACTAGAGAGCATCTCTTTACCAGTAACTAGAGGATATCTCTTTACCAGTAACTATTCAGATATCTTTTAGTCATTTAGCAGATCTCTTTTCCAGTAACTAGGGTTATCTTTACCAGTAAAATCAGAGAGATATATAGTCTTTCCAGTAACTAGAGAGATATCTCTTTACTCTTTTAAACCAGTAACTTCTCTTTACTGGCCCTAACAGATATATCTTTACCAGTAACTAGAGACTGTGCTGAACAATGGGAACAGAGTGAACCTGTCTCTAGAACCATCTGCACTAGTAAGAGATCTTTTACCAACTACAGCCCATATCTCTTTATCAGTAACTAGAGAGATATCTCTTTACCAGTAACTAGAGATATCTCTATATCTCTTTATCAGTAACTAGAGAGATATCTCTTTACCAGTAACTAGAGAGATATATCTTTACCAGTAACTAGAGAGATATCTCTTTACCAGTAACTAGAGATATCTCTACATCTCTTTATCAGTAACTAGAGAGATATCTTTTTACCAGTAACTAGAGATGTCTCTTTACCAGTAACTAGGGAGATATATCTTTACCAGTAACTAGAGAGATATCTCTTTAGCAGTAACTAGAGAGATATCTCTTTACCAGTAACTAGAGAGATATATCTTTACCAGTAACTAGAGAGATATCTCTTTACCAGTAACTAGAGATATCTCTACATCTCTTTATCAGTAACTAGAGAGATATCTCTTTACCAGTAACTAGAGATGTCTCTTTACCAGTAACTAGGGAGATATATCTTTACCAGTAACTAGAGAGATATCTCTTTAGCAGTAACTAGAGATGTCTCTTTACCAGTAACTAGGGAGATATCTCTTTACCAGTAACTAGAGAGATGTCTCTTTACCAGTAACTAGAGAGATATCTCTTTACCAGTAACTAGAGCGATTTTGTTACATTACAAATCAAAATAGTTTTGTTGATTCTGTTCTGAGCTTATTTCTAACCATATCAAAAGCTCCAACCTTATTTGACCTTTTCTCCCGTAAGGCTTTACACATTTTATTAAATGTTTAATGGGTTTCTATTAATTTTGGTGAGACTGAAAGAGGCCTAGTTCAGCCATTACCCCCAAGAACGCCATTTCCTCATCAGAACACCATCTCTGTCAAATTAACCCGAACAAACTTTATCTAACTCCTCTGGATGTATCTCAGCAAAGAGAGGGGCGAGGGAAGAATCTTTACTCTGTTCAGCAATAAGCTGCTTCCTAGACATCGAAGTGTCAACTGCAGGAACCCTCTCTTCTTTTATAAGTCCTACAAACACATTCACCTTTGGGGTTTTCAATG
Source organism: Oncorhynchus tshawytscha (assembly GCF_018296145.1). Lineage (NCBI taxonomy): Eukaryota > Metazoa > Chordata > Actinopteri > Salmoniformes > Salmonidae > Oncorhynchus > Oncorhynchus tshawytscha. The sequence goes on along the minus strand of NW_024608990.1, from coordinate 77,982 downwards.
GAGAAGTCAACTCAGGAGGTTTACCAAAATCAGAACCACACATAAAAGTCTCAGATAGATCGAACATGGTGGAATCGCTGATATCCTCCTCAACACTGCTTGCTCATGGCAACCTTCTTAGACATAGCACTACTATACTGATAACCCATCAGGTTCTTCTTCTCTGGGTTCCTTACAAACAACATGATTTGGCACAACATTCACTTCCGCCAAATCTTTGCAAAAGAAAAAGAATGAAACCCGGTTAGGCTAGGCCTCACTCCAACGATAACAGAACCAGAAACTAAATCAGACTCGAGTTCCACATTATACAAAGGATCTTACATGCACTCCATCTCCACACCTTGTACAAACACTGTAACCAGTTTCTGACGTGTCAGACAAGGGCCAAACATCCTCCAAAAGGAAGGATTCAGCTGCATCAGTTTCTCATAGTATCTTCACAGGCTGTTTAACAGCATCATCATTATGCAGAGACACGAACCCTTCTGAAACAAAGGGTTCATACACATCTGATCCAACATCTTGTTTAGGAGATACACCAGTCCCAACCAGAAATTTAACGGGCTGGAGTGATCCCATAAGTTAAACTGCTTTCTCTCTCTAAATATTTTTTTTCCAACTTAGGCCACTTAGACTGTGTCCTTTGTCATGGCAGTAATGATAAACTTACGGATATGAAGAACCAGTTTTCTGACGATCCTTGTTTTTGGACACTGGGGGAAGAAGAAACCTCGACTGTGTAGGGAAACTACTGGGTGCTTTGCTTGTGAAGGTAGTTTTATGTGTCAACACAAACTCATCAGCAGCTGCAGCTTTCTCAAGTGTGAGATCGCAACCCTTTTGTGAAGGCAATTCTTTAACTAGTCTTTGGGTTCTTGAGAGAACCACACTATTGAGACATGTTTGTTCTACTGGGTGCTTTGTAATTTACTATTTCTGTGAAGGCTGGAAGTTTATGTGTCATAATCTGAACTCTGGTCAAGAGAAATCACATACACTTTCATCAGCAGCTGACAGCTTTAGGGATGTGGCTCAAACAAGTGAAAGGCGGTGAGACCAAACACTGCTTGACCAGCTTCTAACTCTTTTAATAGGTTGGCTCGTGTTCTTGTTCTCTGGCAGCACGTTCTTATTGTTCTGTTTTAACCAAATGGCCTGCTGAATGGCCTGCGGAATGGCCTGCGGAATGGCCTGCAGGAATTGGCCTGCGGAATTGGCCTGCAGGAATTGGCCTGCAGGAATTGGCCTGCAGGAATTGGCCTGCAGGAATTGGCCTGCAGGAATTGGCCTGCTGAATGGCCTGGCCTGCCTGCTGAATGGAAATTGGCCTGCTGAATGGCCTGCAGGAATTGGCCTGCAGGAATTGGCCTGCTGAATGGCCTGCTGAATGACCTGCTGAATGGCCTGCTGAATGGCCTGCTGAATGGCCTGCTGAATGACCTGCTGAATGGCCTGCTGAATGGCCTGCTGAATGGCCTGCTGAATGGCCTGCTGAATGACCTGCTGAATGACCTGCTGAATGGCCTGCAGGAATTGGCCTGCTGAATGGCCTGCTGAATGACCTGCTGAATGGCCTGCTGAATGGCCTGCTGAATGGCCTGCAGGATGGCCAGAATTGGCCTGCTGAATGGCCTGCTGAATGGCCTGCTGGTCTGCAGAATTGGCCTGCTGAATGGCCTGCTGAATGGCCTCTGAATGGCCTTCTTTGGCCTGCTGAATGACCCATTTTGCCTTTGCTGAATGGCCTGCTGAATGGCCTGCAGGAATTGGCCTGCGGAATTGGCAATGGCCTTGCTCTACTTTTGCTCCCATTTTGCCTTTAGTTCTACAGGGTGTGTATTGTACCACCTATAGGACCCTTTTCATCATCCTTCCTCTCTGGGAGGATTTCCTCCTCCACCAAAGCAGTACCAATGAACTCTGACTACTGTTTTTGGGTTCAACATGTACCACTTTGATGTCATAATGCTTTGCAATGAGAAGATTTGTCTTCGTACATTTATCAAGTAACTCCCAAGTAGAATTCCCCACAAATGCTCCCAAATCAAAGTTAATCTGTTTTGTTTATTAGCTTGTGTGTTTATGCACTTTTTCACAGATTTCGCCACCCTCTGAATGGTTGTCAGTAACACAAACTCCACCACAAAAGTGTATTTTGAAAACTCAAATCTCTGGGCACAGTAGAGCTTCAGAGTAGCTGATTAGAGTGACTATCATATCGTTAACGCTCCCCAATAAGAAAACCAATAACATTGTTGCTCAACAGAAATAGGGAACTAACAAAAATACCTGAACAACCAGAATGAAACAGGTGGGGTTTTAGGAGGGGTTCTTAGACACCCATGGCGTGTTCCCTGAAAGTTGACTAGCAACAAGAATCTGGGTCCTAAAAGATACCCCCATAAGTGCCCACTTAAGTTGCCCTGAGAAAAGACAAAACAAAATAAAACCCACGCCAACTTATAATATGGAGCTAAAAGCAATTGGAGCAAATCAAAGGGGAGAACACAGGATAAAATACTTCATTTGTATCAGACTCAAAGAGTAAGAGCTAAACCGTGGTCAAGAACTTCCAGCATCTCTCATGCCAAATGGAACACCCGGGTCAGCTGCTCTTAAATATCCCCTGTGCCAGCACAACTGACTAATGAGGCAACAGGTGAAACACATCCTGAACTACGAGGATGATTCCAATCAGGTCAAACCCAAACAGAACCATCCTCGAAAAAAAATTGAGCACAACCCCAAAACCTATAACACTCCTGTAATATGTTTCTGGAGTTAAACTGTAGCCCTGACAATAATATATTTTCCCTTAGTACCTCCTGCTCCAGACCAGCTGACTGTTGACTCAGTGGATGCCACATCAGCTGCTGTTAGCTGGAGCCAGCCACCAGGATTGGACCAAACCCAACATCATTACCAGATCTCCTACCGCTGTCCAGGGACAGAACCACACATCACACACATCACCACATCTTCACCCAGCATCACTCTCTGTGACCTGCAAGGTGGTACTCAGTACTCTGTCTCTGTCTGTACTGTGCTGGAAGATGGAAGGAAAAGTCAACTGGTGTCAACAACCCTCACCACAAGTAAGGAAGTACACTATTTGTTTTTGCATGTGTTTTGTTGTCGTTGTTATTATAATGGACTTGGTCTATTACCAAATAGGGCTATCTTCTGTATACCCCTTTACCTTGTCACAACACAACTGATTGGCTCAAACACCATTAAGAAGTAAATACATTCAACACATTAACTTGTATGAATGCACACCTGAAATGCATTCCAGGTGACTACCTCATGAAGGTGGTTGAGAGAATGTCAAGAGTGTGCAAAGCTGTCATCAAGACAAAGGGTGGCTATTTGAAGATTCTCAAATATAAAATATATTTTGATTTGTTTAACACTTTTTTTGCTTACTACATGATTCCATATTTGTTATTTCATAGTTTTGATGTCTTCACTATTATTCTACAATGTAGGGAGGAAAAAAACCTTGAATGAGTAGGTGTTCTAAAACTTTTGACTGGTAGTGTACATACATTTTACATACCACCACCTGTCACGCCCTGGCCTTAGTATTCTGTGTTTTTCGTTATTATTTTGGTTAGGCCAGGGTGTGACATGAGGGATTTATGTGGTTTGTTTTGTCTGGGGTTGTTTGTAGTTATGGGATTGTGGTTACAGTAGTACTCTAGGTAAGTCTATGGTTGCCTAGAGTGGTTCTCAATCAGAGGCAGGTGTTTATCGTTGTCTCTGATTGGGAACCATATTTAGGCAGCCATATTCTTTAGGTGTCTTGTGGCACCAGATAGGACTGTTTTGGTTTTTTCACGTTTCTTGTTTTTGTAGATTGTTGTATTTTCATCTTTATTAAAGATGTACAAAACTAACCACGCTGCATTTGGTCCGCCTCTCTTTCACCAGAAAACCGTTACACCACCCACCTCTTCGGGGGACATTTGTTATATATTTTTTATTTTTACAGCTTTTCTGCCACGTATACATACATTTACATACCTGGTACTTTCATATACAGCAATCACAATAATACATCTTTACCAACAAGCTCTTTAATCCCTTTACCCCTCAGCCACTCTCAGCCCATCCCACCTATCACCATAGACCTCAGCTCTTTTAATCCCACCCCTCAGCCACTCAGCCACTCTCAGCCCATCCCACCTATCACCATAGACCTCAGCTCTTTAATCCCACCCCTCAGCCACTCTCAGCTCATCCCACCTATCACCAAGACCTCAGACCCACCCCTCAGCTCTTTAATCCCACCCCTCAGCCACTCTCAGCCCATCCCACCTATCACCATAGACCTCAGCTCTTTAATCCCACCCCTCAGCCACTCTCAGCCCATCCCACCTATCACCATAGACCTCAGCTCTTTAATCCCACCCCTCCCACTCTCAGCCCATCCACCTATCACCATGCAGCCTTTAATCCCATCCCAGGTCTATCACCATAGACCTCAGCTCTTTAATCCCACCCCTCAGCCACTCTCAGCCCATCCCACCTATCACCATAGACCTCAGCTCTTTAATCCCACCCCTCAGACACTCTCCAGCCCATCCCACCTATCACCATAGACCTCAGCTCTTTAATCCCACCCCTCAGCCACTCTCAGCCCATCCCACCTATCACCAGTGTGACCTCAGCTCTTTAATCCCACCCCTCAGACACTCTCAGCCCATCCCACCTATCACCATAGACCTCAGCTCTTTAATCCCACCCCTCAGCCACTCTCAGCCCATCCCACCCATCCCCATAGACCACCATCTGTTTGGTTTCCATGTGCCATATATTTTTCAATTGTGCTGTGATGTTTTACAAACATTTAGAACCTTTCTAGTCAAAGAGTATCCACAGATTGTGAGCTTAAGATGAAAACCTTTCCTCACTTTTTAAGTATTATTCTATCATTTATTGAATATGGCTTTTCATATCACCCAACACTGTTATTTGTAAACTTCATTTTAAGCGAATGTTGTAATGAAGTAACCTACTTAAGTATTATCTCTGGTGTCAAACTGACTAGTTATCTAAAGGACTGTAATGTAAATGAACTAATCATAATGGATGTGTCAGAGTGGGATGTAAAGGTACAGTATCTTCCCTGATGAGAAATATATGATGGTGATTTTCCTGAATATTTCCTGATCTTCCTTTCTATTTACAGGATCCTATCTGATGGATCTGTTGTCAAAGGCTGGACTAGAAGATCATTATGAAAACAAGCTGATGTTAAGTACTGTCCTTGAGATAAATGCTGATACTACATCAGATGAGACTCTTACCACTATGCAGTCACTTCCAGGGGCCTTCATGAAGAAATTAATGATGGCAAATCTGAATGCTAGGAGTGTGAAATGTCTGTCCTCTGATGCAGATGTTTCATTTCCGGGTACAGACCGTTTTGAGAATCTAAAAAGTGACTCTGCTAACAGTAATGTCATTAATCCACTGGACCTGATTACTGCCCTGTTTCTGTGTTCAGATGGTTTCCTGCAGCAGGAGATGGTCCAGAAAATGTCCATGTGTCAGTTTGCTGTTCCTCTGCTGCTGCCCAACTGTGACACAGAACAAATCACTTTGATGCTGTGGGCCTTGAGGGACATAGTGAAGAAGTTTAGGCTCTCTTCCCAAACATCCACAAAGGCTTTTGTGGAGGAGAGAATTGTACTCTCTGATATTCCCATGGTGTCCTTTGTTAGGTTAGGTGAGATTAGAGTGTCCAAGTCTCAGATCTTGAACAAACTGCTTAGTAACCCTCAGCAGTACCATGACACATTTGTTCATCGTGATATGGAATGTGGCGACATCCCCCATAGAATTTCAGATGGTCTGGTTGAAATCAGCTGGTACCTTCCATGTGGGAACAGAAACATAGACATGTTCACTAAGCCTGTGGCGGTGGCCAATCTCAGAGGAGACATCAGGTCCTTTGAAAAACAGTTCTCCTTTCTGTGTCAAACATCAGCTGCAGTTTACATTTTCACTGATGATTTAAAGGCATATCTCAATTTGTTGAAAAGCAAAAACACAAAAGCAGAGATATTTCTGGTCGTCAACTCTCAAAGAAAATCATTCAGAGTAGACACATTAAAACAAATGATCACAAACTGCAGTATCAATGACCAAAATGTGATTGTCAAGAAAAAGAAAAACGATGCAGAATTTGTCAAAACGCTGCAATCATCTGTTGGTGACATCATTGAAAATAGTCCAGACCGGTTGACAGTGGAAAACATGACTGACATAGCTCGTCACAGTGGGATTCTGGTTGATGAAGACCGCCATGACTGTCAGAGTGCCAGGAAGATGGCAGATGAAATCACCAGCAACATCAGAGACACAGTCAAATTTAAAGACAAACAGCTACCCTTACAAGGGCAAATCTGGAAAAAGCTTTCCCAGTTGGAGAAAGAGAGATGTAGACTGAGAAAAGCAGGGGATCAAGACAGTTCTCTGAATACAAAGGAGGAAGAGCTGAGAGAGAAGCAACACACATTTGACATGTCAGATGCAATGGCAAGCTTCATTTCAGGATTGTCAGGTTCAGGAGCGGAGCGTTCCTATTTCCTCAAATGGATGCGGATAAATCTGGACAATCTGTCACCAAAGAACCTGTCTGCTTTGCGGGACCAGTACAAAGCTCTTTGCCAATATTCTCCGGAGAGAAAAGACGACATTAAAGATTTGGATAAGCAATTATCTGACTGTTCCCTGGGTCTTGAACACTTCCTGCGTGAGTTGGGCCAGTTATATGAAGCTGCCTGCTCCTCCCTGAAGACAGTCCTCAAAGGAAACAGATGGAGCAGCTCCTGGATTGTGTGCTCAGATGCTGTTGGATGGTTTCCCCATTGAGCTTGTGGATGGAGATGCATCAAATATCCCTCTGAAATGGATATCAGCTGTTCTGACTCAGCTTCATACTCTTGTGGACTCTAACAGTAAGATCCTGGTTGTCTCAGTTTTAGGGGTCCAAAGCACTGGGAAGTCCACTCTCCTCAACACCATGTTTGGGGTCCAGTTTGCTGTCAGCAGTGGAAGATGCACCAGAGGGGCCTTCATGCTGCTGATTAAAGTCAACAAAGAACTCAAGGAGGAGCTGAAATGTGACTTCATCATGATCATTGACACAGAGGGTTGAAATCACCAGAGTTGGCTCAACTAGATGATAGTCATGAACATGACAATGAACTGGCCACACTGGTGATAGGACTCAGTGATGTCACTATCATCAACATCTCCATGGAGAACTCCACAGAGATGAAAGACATTCTGCAGATTGTTGTTCATACCTTCCTCAGGATGAAGGAATTGGGGAAGAAGCCGATATGTCATTTTGTGCACCAGAATGTGTCAGACATGTCTGCTCATGACAACAACATGAGAGAGCGGAAGAAGTTGTTGGAACAGTTGAATGAAATGACCCAGGCAGCAGCTAGAATGGAGAAGAAGGAGAATATCACCAAGTTCACTGATGTGATGGAGTATGATCCAGACACAAGCAGCTGCTACATCCCAGGACTCTGGCATGGGACTCCCCCTATGGCTCCAGTCAATGCTGGATACAGTGAGGCTGTGTATGATTTTAAAAAGAGCTTGATGCAAGACTTAATCAAATGCCAGAGTAATGATGACATGACACATTTCCTGAAGTGGACAGAAAGCTTGTGGGAGTCTGTCAAATTGGATAAATGAATTTTCAGTGTCAGAAACAGCTTGGTTGCAGATGCATACACCAGTTAATTAATGCTTTAAGTACAATGGTTGGGAACGGTCCTTCAAGAAGGACATTTATTCCTGGATAATGGGTGCTGAAAGCAGAATATAAAACAGATCCAAACCCCCAAATGAGCATATGAATCGTGCTGAAGGACTTGTCCTGTCATCCCAATGGTGGAAGCAGTTTATTACTGTCACTAGGACAGCAGAACCCCTGCCCATCAGGTTCTAAGTGTTCTAAGTTACCAGTTAGAATAGTAGAATACAGAACCCCTGCCCATCAGGTTCTAAGTGTTCTAAGTTACCAGTTAGAATAGTAGAATACAGAACCCCTGCCCAGTTACCAGTTAGAATAGTAGAATACAGAACCCCTGCCCATCAGGTTCTAAGTGTTCTAAGTTACCAGTTAGAATAGTAGAATACAGAACCCCTGCCCATCAGGTTCTAAGTGTTCTAAGTTACCAGTTAGAATAGTAGAATACACAAGGTGCAATTTAGAAATGTGGTTTTATATCAGCAGTTTTTCTCTTGTTATGTAAGTCATTGACAGTCAGTCATTTAGCCCATGTCAGCAAAACAAAGATTGCTAAGTTAGTTTAGCGGCCAGCTATCTAAACTATTATGGTTGAATTACCTGCTGGGGTCTCCTATTGATTTTGTCAGTCTAACGCCGATATTATATAAAAAATGTAATTAAAAAATGATATTATATTAAATCAAATGTATTTATAAAGCTCTTTTACATCAGCAGATAATTATACACAAATCCAGCCTAAAAGCCCAAACAGCAAGCAATGCAGACGTAGAGTCACGGTGGCTAGAACAAACTCCCTAGAAAGGCAGGAACCTAGGAAGAAACCTAGAGAGGAACCAGGCTCTGAGGTGTGGCTAGTCCTCTTCTGGCTGTGCCGGGTAGAGATTATAATCATACTGTTGACTACTAGTTGACTTGGACTGGAGTATGAAGACAAATCTCAACATTAGAAAAAATATATTCATATAATTTGTATAAACAGCTGGATTAAAATTAAATGAAGTTTATGCTCATTGGGATGAAACAAGGATATATATTTACAAGAGGGAAGTGTAACTAATTATGAAAGAAAGGTCATTTTGTTTGTTTGTTTGAGCTTTGATATTGTGTTTGATCTTGTATATCATTCATACAGTCTTTGAAGGACTAGCCCAGTGATGGACTGAAGGGGTCCATAGATCAGTGCAGACTGTACATACTGTGATTGTAAATATTGTCCATTAGATTTACCGCCATACAGATGTGATTCTATATGTAATGCTATGTTTTACACCTTTACAAAAGCCTCTGAAACAGATACAAACATACAAAAGCCTTAAACAAGTATGTATGTAAGCAGAGAACATCTTAGTCCTCATCTTATGAAAGGAAGTTGCATTAAGGGCTACTTTAGTTGCATGCATGTTAAAATATTCATTTCCGTAATGTAACAAGTTAATTATTCCATTGTTTGTTTATTTGCCTGAGATTTGTCAAATGTAAAGAATGTATACACATCTGATTTCATAAAAAAATATCTGCATTATTTTACTTTAGAAAAATGCATAACCAATGATTCATCACCTACAGGAAATTTTTTATATATCTAATTTCAAAATCCCAGCATTATTTATTGTAGAAAAATCCATGTATCATATCCTATGATTATCCTATGATTAATATACTTATCATACTAACAACAATGTATACCACTTATCATTGAAGGACTTTTTAATAAAAACTGTTCATTGAGATTGTTTATTTTACTTCATTCCCTCATAGATATATTTTAAGTTAATAAAAATATTATAATTAACATTTTAAAACTCTTGAGATATTTGTATTATACAGTAGGATGACCCCCCACCTCCTAATCTACCTTATATTATACAGTATAATCATACCACAAACCTTTTCTTTAAATAATGAATCTATATTTGTTAATTGACTATATGGCGTAGTGCTATTAACAAAATGCATGAAAAGTGCTTTACAAATCATTTTATTATTACAATGTAGGTTATGCAATTAAAACAGACATGAAGTATTGTTAGGGATTGTTTCTATAGCAATGAAAATCAGTAAGAACAAATACACCCACAAATATATTAAAGTGAGTGAGAGAAAAAGAGAAGTAGAGGAAGACCAGGTTTGATTGAGGAAATAAGTGAATTGCTTTGATATTAGGTGATTCTACACTGACAACAGATTTAAACAGTCATGTTGACTCCATACCTCTGAAAGCATCCATTCACTCCTATCCAGTGGGGAAATTAACAGGTAAATCTTGGTGGGGCAAAAAAAGTGGGCTGCATCCCAGCAAAGACACTGCACAACACTAAACAATACATTAATTACACTATAATGGTGACAAACGGTGCCCACAAACTGTTAGGGCCTACATAAAGCTGTCCCAACATCTTACCACTGCTACACCTGGCTACCAGCGGAGCCTTGTCTGGCAGCGAAACAGTTCATCCAGTCTCATTTACTGCCTTTTAAAAAACATAGCTGATATGGCTGTTTTGCTTAAACAATTGTGGCTTCTAATGACAATTGAGATGTACAAACTATGGCATGAGAGGACGATAGGCTGGGTTTCTGTAGCGGATAAGAGGCAATCTGTAATTTGATAAGAATAAGACATTAATTAGCGAGCTAGGATGGACGTAATCAATATAACTATTTATTTAGCACTTTTGAAATGTAGAGCGACAGAGTTCAGAACATGGGCCATTCTTACAGTGTTCTCCCTCTACACCAAGTCAGAACCATAGGATAAAGAAAGGAGGCATATAAGCAGACAATGAAAGCAACATTTTATGATTACATTTCTCAAACAGGTTATTGGCTACATGTGCACCACCAAGTCAGCAGTAGGCGAAATTAGAGGGGTAAATAGACCAAATTATTAGGGTGAGGCACATGGGCTACTAACAGCATACTACACAACATACGCTTCGTATTACTTTCTTAGCTACAGTATACATATCTCCCTGGCATATTACATTATTTATGCAGCAGCATGCTGTGTTGTTGTGCTGTGCTCACCTTGTTGTGCTGTGCTCACTTGAACAGGAAAGTGGCACGGTGGTCTTTCATCGACAAATTTTGTTATCAAAGTTTGGCATTCTCTGGATTTATGGTTCTTTCAAGACAACTGGGAACTCTGGGGGAAAAAAAGGTCAAATCATGATGACATCAGTGATCTTCAAGTCTTAGCGCTAGAAAGAGGCCCGAGTTCCCGATGTACAATTCCGAGTTAGATGAATGTTCAAAACGTATTTCCTAGTCGGAGCTCGTTTTTTCAGGAATTCCCAGTTGTCTTGAACCCACTGAAGTCAAGTTTTCGCAGTTTTGAGTTAAGTTGTTTTGAGCGCAGCACAAATCCTGCTTCATTGACAGCATGGCCAATGTTGAATGTTTATCATTTTAAACTTTTTTTCATTTTAAACTTTTTAGAGACACTAAATCCCAGATTTGGGACCACACAGACACTCCAATGAATAGCAGGTTATTGATTGCTTTGCAAGGCTTGCAGTTACCCACAGTCTCTGATTCCTTCCACACCACTCATTGTTGAATTTGCGATTTCCAACTTGTGTAATGTTTATGTCCAATGGCCGATGAGCGCTGATATTATCTATAATTTCCCTTCATTATTTATCTTCATATGACAAGGATTAAAAAGTATTTTGTCGACTTGATTCATGATGATGACTGCTAGCTAATATTTTGAAAGTATTATGTTACCACAATCAGTCCAATCAAAGCTACTGTAGATATTACGTGATTTGACGTCATTTTATCTGTGGCCAATGACCTTGAGCCTTACCAACACCTACGCTCCATATTTTCCGCTGGCTGCCCCACCACCACAGAAAGCACTGAGCTCGGCTGAAACACCTGCATTTTGGAGCTGTCTTACTCAAGAAAGCATAAAAGAGACAATGTTTGTATGCGGCTTTATTAACTCAATATTATAATTTTTTTTACATTGTTTGCAAACTGATAAGTATTAATGCCAAAATAACATGCAAAACAGGTAAGACCTCCCACCTCCCCCCAAAAATGTGGGGCTCATAATGACGGGTCACCACTGCTCCTGTCATGTCTGCTGTCTCTGCCAACATCTAAGTTCTGACCCATCATCTCCACAAAGTCCACAAAGGTCACTCTGCCGCCAACTAGAGGGAAAATGCCATTGACTGGAAGCAGAGAGGGATAGTGGAGGAGAAAAACAGATAACATTTATGGTGGTACAGTCTCATGAACCCAACCTGTTTTAAAAGAACACACAGTTTATTGAGCTCTGTTTACAGTCAATGTTAGCAGAGAACTGGCATAGAAAGTCCATCTAGTCGGTCAAGAGGAAATGGCATCGGGTGGGCTTCTCAGGTTTGTATGGGATAAATAATTTGACATTAACATGAACTATATGTAGTTGATTGTTAAAGTGATTTACTACTAAAACTTGACTTTCATGATAGGTATTTCATCTTATTTATTGTTTCTAACGTGTTTTGTAATTAGTAAATTGTTTAATGTTGTTGATCAAACAGTTAACGTGTCATTGAAAGTGACCCTTAGTCTACTGTCAAAACGGTGCCAGGGAGAATGGCAAAGATTGTTAAAAGTTAAGATATACTGTGCATGTAGACAATTCAACTTGAAACTACTCAAGGAACATTAATATTCTCTGGTAATTATTATATTGTTGATCTTCATTTCATTTTCAAATGTATTTCAGTCCATAAAGAGTAAAACAATGTGCGACATAAGAGTGTGTGACAATCATGTCAAACTGTTGTTGACATCAGAGCCTTCATGCAGGGACCAGAGGAGGGCTGGAGACCCCTTATCAAAGCAAATGGAGGCGCCAATGGAACCTGTTGGCTCTGCAATGAAAGCATTAGACCAATTATGCAAGTTTACAACGCAAGAACACAATGAGCTATGTGTTGTCCAGTGTACTTACTATGTGTTGTCCAATGAGCTATGTGTTGTCCAGTGTACTTACTATGTGTTGTCCAATGAGCTATGTGTTGTCCAGTGTACTTGCTATGTGTTGTCCAATGAGCTATGTGTTGTCCAGTGTACTACCCAATTATGTAAAATTGTGCCACCCAAAATGTAACTTGACCTGCATTCTTGTGTTGCGTATTTACATACATTAGGCATTAGTTAGCATGCATTATGTCACTATTTATAAAGCACAGCTTTTTGAGAATTGACATAGTGGGTTATGTTTTTGCATTTGGCAATGCAACCTTCAGACGGAGCTGTTATTTCACCCTTTATACATCCGTTTTAGGTGTACAAGTACAGCACCGTTATAGGTGTACAAGTACAGCACCGTTTTAGGTGTACAAGTACAACACCGTTTTAGGTGTACAAGTACAGCACCGTTTAGGTGTACAAGTACAACACCGTTTTAGGTGTACAAGTACAACACCGTTTTAGGTGTACAAGTACAACACCGTTATAGGTGTACAAGTACAACACCGTTTTTGTACAAGTACAACACCGTTTTAGGTGTACAAGTACAACACCGTTATAGGTGTACAAGTACAGCACCGTTTTAGGTGTACAAGTACAGCACCGTTATAGGTGTACAAGTACAGCACCGTTTTAGGTGTACAAGTACAACACCGTTTTAGGTGTATAAATATAACAGAAAGATTGATTGTTTATTGAATCATTTAAAAGTAAATGCTGCCTACAGCCCATATTAATATGCAAAATATGAATTGTTGATATTTCGTTCATCAATACATGATTGTGTTTCTATCTCTGCCTCGGTATGAGGCCTGAGATTAACTGGCTATTATAAACTAGCTGGTTCCAGCTCTGGAATTAATTGCCCATAATAAACTGGGTGGTTCGGGCTCTGAATGCTGATTGGGTGACAGCCGTGGTATATCAGACTGTTAATCACACTGTGTTATTGATCTACTAGTGGTGTGTCATGTTAATCATACTGTATTAGTGATCTACTAGTGGTGTCATGTTAATCACACTGTATTATTGATCTACTAGTGGTGTGTCATGTTAATCACACTGTATTATTGATCTACTAGTGGTGTCATGTTAATCACACTGTATTATTGATCTACTAGTGGTGTCATGTTAATCATACTGTATTAGTGATCTACTAGTGGTGTGTCATGTTAATCATACTGTATTATTGATCTACTAGTGGTGTCATGTTAATCATACTGTATTAGTGATCTACTAGTGGTGTGTCATGTTAATCACACTGTATTAGTGATCTACTAGTGGTGTGTCATGTTAATCACACTGTGTTATTGATCTACTAGTGGTGCGTCATGTTAATCATACTGTATTAGTGATCTACTAGTGGTGTGTCATGTTAATCATACTGTATTATTGATCTACTAGTGGTGTCATGTTAATCACACTGTATTAGTGATCTACTAGTGGTGTCATGTTAATCACACTGTATTATTGATCTACTAGTGGTGTCATGTTAATCACACTGTATTATTGATCTACTAGTGGTGTGTCATGTTAATCACACTGTATTATTGATCTACTAGTGGTGTCATGTTAATCACACTGTATTATTGATCTACTAGTGGTGTCATGTTAATCATACTGTATTATTGATCTACTAGTGGTGTCATGTTAATCATACTGTATTATTGATCTACTAGTGGTGTGTCATGTTAATCACACTGTATTAGTGATCTACTAGTGGTGTCATGTTAATCACACTGTATTAGTGATCTACTAGTGGTGTCATGTTAATCACACTGTATTATTGATCTACTAGTGGTGTCATGTTAATCACACTGTGTTATTGATCTACTAGTGGTGTCATGTTAATCACACTGTGTTATTGACCTACTAGTGGTGTCATGTTAATCACACTGTGTTATTGATCTACTAGTGGTGTCATGTTAATCACACTGTATTAGTGATCTACTAGTGGTGTGTCATGTTAATCACACTGTGTTATTGATCTAGTAGTGGTGTCATGTTAATCACACTGTATTATTGATCTACTAGTGGTGTCATGTTAATCACACTGTATTATTGATCTACTAGTGGTGTGTCATGTTAATCATACTGTATTATTGATCTACTAGTGGTGTCATGTTAATCACACTGTATTATTGATCTACTAGTGGTGTCATGTTAATCACACTGTATTAGTGATCTACTAGTGGTGTGTCATGTTAATCACACTGTATTATTGATCTACTAGTGGTGTCATGTTAATCACACTGTATTAGTGATCTACTAGTGGTGTCATGTTAATCACACTGTATTAGTGATCTACTAGTGGTGTCATTTAATCACACTGTATTAGTGATCTACTAGTGGTGTCATGTTAATCACACTGTATTAGTGATCTACTAGTGGTGTCATGTTAATCACACTGTATTATTGATCTACTAGTGGTGTCATGTTAATCACACTGTATTATTGATCTACTAGTGGTGTCATGTTAATCACACTGTATTAGTGATCTACTAGTGGTGTGTCATGTTAATCACACTGTATTAGTGATCTACTAGTGGTGTAATTTAATCACACTGTATTATTGATCTAGTAGTGGTGTCATGTTAATCATACTGTATTATTGATCTAGTAGTGGTGTCATGTTAATCACACTGTATTATTGATCTACTAGTGGTGTCATGTTAATCACACTGTATTATTGATCTAGTAGTGGTGTCATGTTAATCACACTGTATTATTGATCTACTAGTGGTGTCATGTTAATCACACTGTATTAGTGATCTACTAGTGGTGTGTCATGTTAATCATACTGTATTATTGATCTAGTAGTGGTGTAATTTAATCACACTGTATTAGTGATCTACTAGTGGTGTAATTTAATCACACTGTATTAGTGATCTACTAGTGGTGTCATGTTAATCACACTGTGTTATTGATCTACTAGTGGTGTCATGTTAATCACACTGTTCTAGTTCTAGTGTTGCTCCAGTCTTGTAGCTGTCATAATGTGGACATGTTACACTTTACAATGTTAATGACAATGGATTATTGATCTACTTCAAAACCTCTTTAACTGGAAATATTAAAATGTTTCAACTTCATATTCATCATTTCCATCACCACCATCAACATTTGTGAAAATTGCACATTTCTGTTTTGTACTAAAAAAAACATAGAGGAAGATAACATCGTCATATAATTTTAGACAATTATGAGTTGGCATTACCTGCTAATTGGTTGACGATGTCATCGGAAACGCTTATATTCTTTTTTTCTCCCCAATTTTGTGGTCGAGAGGCGAAGGTCGAGAGCCATGCGTCCTCCGAAACACAACCCAACCAAGCCGCACTGCTTCTTGACACAATGCACATCTAACCCGGAAGCCAGTCGCACCAATGTGTCGGAGGAAACACCATACACCTGGCGACCTGGTCAGCGTGCACTGCGCCCGGCCCGCCACCGGAGTCGCTAGTGCGCGATGAGACAAGGACATCCCTACCGGCCAAGACCTCCCTAACCCGGACGACGCTGGGCCAATTGTGCACCGCCCCGTGGGCCTCCCAGTCGCGAACGGCTGCGACAGAGCTTGGGCTTGAACCCAGAATATCTGATGGCACAGCCTTAGACCACTGTGCCACCCGGGAGGCCCCTGAAACGCTTATCTTCTACCTTGTTTACTCCAAAACATAGAAAAGCTCAATTTTCACATGTTGATGTTGGGGTATTGCTGGAGATGATGAATATGAAGTTACATTTTTAAATATTTTCCTTTAACCATAATATGGGCATGTTAAAGTATACAATAGTCATCACACTGGATTAATTATCTACTAGTGGCACACAAAAAGGTCTACCAGTCATTATTACAGTGATTGTTGTTTTTACACAGGGTCTTCAAAAATCACTCTAATATAGCTACTTACAAAAGTTAAAAAGATAAAGAATGTGGGGATAGACCAAGTAAATGTAGCTATTGAACACTTTTTTAAATGGATAATATCTCTAATGAAATACAAAGAAAAAAAACTATCAAACTCACTTAGATCTTGTTGTGAAGCTGTGTGTGTGTGTGTGTGTGTGTGTGTGTGTGTGTGTACTGTGTTTGTATTTCATGACTGTAACACATCTTGCTTTCACAATTTAACATTTGCTAAACAGCACCCCCGTTAATCTAGCCTCACTTTAAATCAAATCAAATCAAATCAAATCAAATCAAATCAAATTTTATTTGTCACATACACATGGTTAGCAGATGTTAATGCGAGTGTAGCGAAATGCTTGTGCTTCTAGTTCCGACAATGCAGTAATAACGAGCAAGTAATCTAACTAACAATTCCAAAAAAAAAACTACTGTCTTATACACAGTGTAAGGGGATAAAGAATATGTACATAAGGATATATGAATGAGTGATGGTACAGAGCAGCATAGGCAAGATACAGTAGATGATATCGAGTACAGTATATACATATGAGATAAGTATGTAAACCAAGTGGCATAGTTAAAGTGGCTAGTGATACATGTATTACATAAGGATGCAGTCGATGATATAGAGTACAGTATCAACGTATGCATATGAGATGAACAATGTAGGGTAAGTAACATTATATAAGGTAGCATTGTTTAAAGTGGCTAGTGATATATTTACATCATTTCCCATCAATTCCCATGATTAAAGTGGCTGGAGTAGAGTCAGTGTCATTGACAGTGTGTTGGCAGTAGCCACTCAATGTTAGTGGTGGCTGTTTAACAGTCTGATGGCCTTGAGATAGAAGCTGTTTTTCAGTCTCTCGGTCCCAGCTTTGATGCACCTGTACTGACCTCGCCTTCTGGATGACAGCGGGGTGAACAGGCAGTGGCTCGGGTGGTTGATGTCCTTGATGATCTTTATGGCCTTCCTGTAGCATCGGGTGGTGTAGGTGTCCTGGAGGGCAGGTAGTTTGCCCCGGTGATGCGTTGTGCAGACCTCACTACCCTCTGGAGAGCCTTACGGTTGAGGGCGGTGCAGTTGCCATACCAGGCGGTGATACAGCCCGCCAGGATGCTCTCGATTGTGCATCTGTAGAAGTTTGTGAGTGCTTTTGGTGACAAGCCGAATTTCTTCAGCCTCCTGAGGTTGAAGAGGCGCTGCTGCGCCTTCCTCACGATGCTGTCTGTGTGAGTGGACCAATTCAGTTTGTCTGTGATGTGTATGCCGAGGAACTTAAAACTTGCTACCCTCTCCACTACTGTTCCATCGATGTGGATGGGGGGTGTTCCCTCTGCTGTTTCCTGAAGTCCACAATCATCTCCTTAGTTTTGTTGACGTTGAGTGTGAGGTTATTTTCCTGACACCACACTCCGAGGGCCCTCACCTCCTCCCTGTAGGCCGTCTCGTCGTTGTTGGTAATCAAGCCTACCACTGTTGTGTCGTCCGCAAACTTGATGATTGAGTTGGAGGCGTGCATGGCCACGCAGTCGTGGGTGAACAGGGAGTACAGGAGGGGCTCAGAACGCACCCTTGTGGGGCCCCAGTGTTGAGGATCAGCGGGGAGGAGATGTTGTTGCCTACCCTCACCACCTGGGGGCGGCCCGTCAGGAAGTCCAGTACCCAGTTGCACAGGGCGGGGTCGAGACCCAGGGTCTCGAGCTTGATGACGAGCTTGGAGGGTACTATGGTGTTGAATGCCGAGCTGTAGTCGATGAACAGCATTCTCACATAGGTATTCCTCTTGTCCAGATGGGTTAGGGCAGTGTGCAGTGTGGTTGAGATTGCATCGTCTGTGGACCTATTTGGGCGGTAAGCAAATTGGAGTGGGTCAAGGGTGTCAGGTAGGGTGGAGGTGATATGGTCCTTGACTAGTCTCTCAAAGCACTTCATGATGACGGATGTGAGTGCTACGGGGCGGTAGTCGTTTAGCTCAGTTACCTTAGCTTTCTTGGGAACAGGAACAATGGTGGCCCTCTTGAAGCATGTGGGAACAGCAGACTGGTATAGGGATTGGTTGAATATGTCCGTAAACACACCGGCCAGCTGGTCTGCGCATGCTCTGAGGGCGCGGCTGGGGATGCCGTCTGGGCCTGCAGCCTTGCGAGGGTTAACACGTTTAAATGTCTTACTCACTTCGGCTGCAGTGAAGGAGAGACCACATGATTCCGTTGCAGGCCGTGTCAGTGGCACTGTATTGTCCTCAAAGCGGGCAAAAAGTTATTTAGTCTGCCTGGGAGCAAGACATCCTGGTCCGTGACTGGGCTGGGTTTCTTCCTGTAGTCCGTGATTGATTGTAGACCCTGCCACATACCTCTTGTGTCTGAGCCGTTGAATTGAGATTCTACTTTGTCTCTGTACTGGCGCTTAGCTTGTTTGATAGCCTTGCGGAGGGAATAGCTGCACTGTTTGTATTCAGTCATGTTACCAGACACCTTGCCCTGATTAAAAGCAGTGGTTCGTGCCTTCAGTTTCACACGAATGCTGCCATCAATCCACGGTTTCTGGTTAGGGAATGTTTTAATCGTTGCTATGGGAACGACATCTTCAACGCACGTTCTAATGAACTCGCACACCGTATCAGCGTATTCGTCAATGTTGTTGTCTGACGCAATACGAAACATCTCCCAGTCCACGTGATGGAAGCAGTCTTGGAGTGTGGAGTCAGCTTGGTCGGACCAGCGTTGGACAGACCTCAGCGTGGGAGCTTCTTGTTTTAGTTTCTGTCTGTAGGCAGGGATCAACAAAATGGAGTCGTGGTCAGCTTTTCCGAAAGGGGGCGGGGCAGGGCCTTATATGCGTCGCGGAAGTTAGAGTAACAATGATCCAGGGTCTTTCCACCCCTGGTTGCGCAATCAATATGCTGATAAAATTTAGGGAGTCTTGTTTTCAGATTAGCCTTGTTAAAATCCCCAGCTACAATGAATGCAGCCTCCGGATAAATCGTTTCCAGTTTGCAGAGAGTTAAATAAAGTTCGTTCAAAGCCACTTTACCCCAATATCAAAGTCATTTTAAATAAGGCCGAAAATTAAATAAACGATTTGGTATCATTTTGATTCCGGAAGATTGAATAGTTGTGCTTCAAACTGTTTGCTTGGAATGCTTTGTAGCTGTGATCTTTATTTGTGCACGAGAGTGCATCCGACGTATTTTTTCCTACCAGAAATGCATCCGAATCAGTTTCCGTACCAAAAAAATGCATCTGACTCAGTTTCCCTACCAGAAAACACTTAAAGTAGTGGTCACCAATTGATCAACTGCTCGATCTTCACCGCATTCTTAGTTGATCACCAATTATTTCTTTAGAAAAGCCAACTATGAATGCTTGCGCTCCTTTTTTGTTTGTTGGTGTTGCGCAGTAGGTGGTAGGTGCACTTGTTTCAGAAGCCCTGCGCACCAGGTAGACAAAGTGTTCCCAATATGAACCGTTTCATTGGTCTGAAAAGACTAACTCCGCCTTACTACCACTTGCGCTGCAGCTACAAGGAATGAGCAGCCAAGTGTATCGATAGCCCTGCGCTTTTGAATTATTATTACCAGCCCAGTATATTTTGATATGGGGAGTATTTCCCTTTCTCTGGTCATAGGAACAACATGCATTGTGTGCAATGAGGCGGATGCGGTGCGACTAGAGTTTCGCCACCAGTGTCCCCTCTCTCCGGTCAGTCTCACCGGAGGAAAGGAAGGAGAGAGCAGGGGCCGTGAGAGGTTGACCCTCTGCAGCCATCTCCCTCCGCTGAGACTAATGCTCAATTGCAAAAAAAAACAAAAAAGGACTAATGCTCAATTACTAAAATGATTAGGATAATATGCGTTTGTTTTAATCAATCATATTTGACCAAAAACAAAGTAGCCTAAACTTGTCTTTGATATCAATTATTTATCATATGAGCTATGCAAAATAGATTGAGTCTCTTTGAAAATGTTTTAGATGAACAGACGGAAAGTTGTTTGTCCTGAATTTATAATATAATATATATAAATGATTCTGGCCATGCTAAGTATATTTCATGAATGACGCAGTTGCGGCGAAATTGAATATAGGCTACAGTCATAGAGTTAGGGGCTCCGGGGCGATAGTCATTTAGCTCGGTTACCTTAGCTTTCTTGGGAACAGGAACAATGGTGGCCCTCTTGAAGCATGTGGGAACAGCAGACTGGGTAAGGATTTATTGAATATGTCCGTAAACACACCAGCCAGTTGGTCAACGCATGCTCTGAGGATGCGGCTGGGGATGCCGTCTGGGCCGGCAGCCTTGCGAGGGTTAACACGTTTAAATGTTTTACTCACGTTGGCTGCAGTGAAGGAGACCCCAGGTTTTGGTAGCGGGCCGTGTCAGTGGCACTGTATTGACCTCAAAGCGAGCAAAGAAGTTGTTTAGTTTGTCTGGGAGCAAGACATTGTGGTCCACGACGGGGCTGGTTTTCCTATTGTATTCTGTGATTGACTGTAGACCCTGCCACATACCTCTTGTGTCTGAGCCTCTACTTTTTCTCTATACTGACGCTTAGCTTGTTTGATTGCCTTGCAATAGCTACACTGTTTGTATTCGGTCATGTTTCCGGTCACCTTGCCCTGATTAAAAGCAGTGATTCGCGCTTTCAGTTGGGGAATGTTTTAATAGACGCTGTGGGTACAACATCACCAATGCACTTGCTAATAAACTCGCTCACCAAATCAGCGTATTCATCAATGTTATTGTCCGACTCTATGCGGAAAATATTTTTTGATCTTGTCACGCCCTGACCTTAGTTATCTTTGTTTTCTTTATTATTTTGGTTAGGTCAGTGTGACGAGGGTGGTTTGTTAGTTTTTGTATTGTCTAGGGGTTTTGTAAGTCTAGGTGTTTATATGTCTATGGTTGCCTGAATTGGTTCTCAATCAGTGGCAGCTGTTTATCGTTGTCTCTGATTGGGGACCATATTTAGGTAGCCATATTCCTTGGGTATTTTGTGGGTTCTTATTCTATGTTTAGTTGCCTGTCTACACTAGTCATATTAGCTTTACAGTTAGTTTTGTTCAGTGTTCGTTCTTTCAATAAAGAATAATGTACGCTTACCACGCTGCGCCTTGGTCTCTTTATGATGACAGTGAAAGACATTTGAAGAAAAAAAAAGTTTACATCCCTGTTAGTGAGCATTTCTCCTTTGCCAAGATAATCCATCCACCTGACAGATGTGGCTTATCAAGAAGCTGATTAAACAGCATGATCAGTACACAAGTTCGCACAAGGCGAGACCCAAATGCAGACACAGGAAGCAGATGGTTGGAATCTTACAATGTTTATTAATCCAAAGGTGTAGGCAAGAGAATGGTTGTGGACAGACAAAAAGGTCCGAACCAGATCAGAGTCCAGGAGATACAGGGTGGCAGACAGGCTCGTGGTCAAGGCAGGCAGAATGGTCAGGCAGGCGGGGCAGACAGGCTCTTTGTCAAGGCAGGCAGAATGGTCAGGCAGGCGGGGCAGACAGGCTTGTGGTCAAGGCAGGCAGAATGGTCAGGCAGGCTTTTGGTCAAGGCAGGCAGAATGGTCAGGCAGGCGTGTAAAAAGTCCAGAAACAGGCAAGGGTCAAAACCCGGAGGACCAAATGAAGGAGAATGCAAAAAACAGGAGAACGGGAAAACCGCTGGTTGACTTGGAAACATACAAGACAAAATGGCACAGAGAGACAGGAAACACAGGGATAAATACACTGGGAAGAACAAGCGACACCCGCAGGGATTGGGGACAATCACAAGGACAGGTGAAACAGATCAGGGTGTGACAATGCGGACAGCCGGAATGTCCACCAGAGCTGTTGCCAGAGAATTTAATGTTTATTTCTCTACCTTAAGCTGCCTCCAACGTTGTTTTAGAAAATGTGGCAGTACGTCCAACGTATTGTGAGGACACAGTACGTCCAACGTATTGTGAGGACACAGTACGTCCAACATATTGTGAGGACACAGTACGTCCAACATATTGTGAGGACACAGTACGTCCAACATATTGTGAGGACACAGTACGTCCAACATATTGTGAGGACACAGTACGTCCAACATATTGTGAGGACACAGTACGTCCAACATATTGTGAGGACACAGTACGGCCTCACAATCGCAGACCACATGTAACCACACCAGCCCAGGACCTCCACATCTGGCTTCTTCACCTGCGGGATCGTCGTAGGGGAGGATGCTGAGGAATATTTCTGTCTGTAATAAAGCCCCTTTGTGGGGAAAAACTCATTCTGATTGTCTGGGCCTGGCTCCCCAGTGGGTGGGTCTGGCTGCCAAGTGATTGGTCCTATGCCCTCCCAGGCCCAACCATGGCTGCACCCCTGCCCAGTCATGATATCCATAGGTTAGGGCCTAATGAATTTATTTAAATTCACTGATTTCCTTATATGAACTGTAACTCAGTAAAATTGTTGAAATTGTTGCATGTTGCGTTTATATTTTTGTTCACTATAAATGGGAGATGTGAATTGCAGGATATTACCAAGTGCCATGTCCTCAGGTAGACGCCACATTAGTATAGCCATTAGCCCAAACTAAGAAAAACATTTTTCACAGTTGATACATGTGCATCCAGGTAGAATTATGTGTGTGAGTCAACATATTTCATGTGATTTAATGCATGTTATTAATGAAGTGTGCTCCATTTGAAGTAGACATTGAAAATACACTTTATTACTTTAAACAAAATGTTTAATATTTTGAGATTGCAGGAAATAGGTTGACTGCTATGTTAAACAACTGCGGTCATGGATTGCCTTGTGGATAGTATTTTCACTGTAGAAAAACAGGGATATCTAAAGTCAGAGACGGTAGAGAAAGCGAGACCCCACTCCCTAATTTATTTGGATTGGAGCGGGGCGACTCGAGTGAAATACTTATTGCCCCTCCACGCGGAGGGGGTGCCCCAGGGTGAGACTTCTCACTGGCAAAGCGGGAAAAGCGTCACCATCTTTGGTAAAGTTGTCCCATGTGATGTATAAGCAGATGCTCGTCCCCTCTCCTTCTGTCTGTCTTCCTCGTCTCACCTCTGGAACAGCATCTTAGGTTTCAACCCTTGAGTTATAACCGTGTCAGTACATGCTCCAGGCTACTCTGAATGCAGCAGGAAAATGGTAAGTCAACATGTTTTTATAAAAGTGCAGTGGTGGAATTAGTACTCAATTGTCATACTTGAGTTAAAGTAAAGATGCCTTAATAGAAAATGACTCAAGTAAAAGTGAAAGTCACCCAGTAAAAAACTACTTGAGTAAAAGTCAAAGTATTTGGTTTTAAATATACTTAAGTATCAAAAGTAAATGGAATTGCTGAAATGTACTTAAATGTCAAAAGTACAAGTATAAACCATTTCAAATGTCTTATATTTAAGCAAACCAGACGGCACAATTGTATTTTATTTATTTATTGGCTGATAGCCAGGGGCACACTCAGACATAATTTACAAACGTAGCGTTTGTGTTTAGTGAGTCCGCCAAATCAGAGGCAGTAGAGATGAACAGGGATGTTCTCTTGATAAGTGTGTGAATTTGACCATTTTCCTGTCAAGTACTTTTGGGTGTCAGGGAGAATTTATGGAGTAAAATGTACATTGTTTTCTTTAGGAATGTAGTGAAGTAAAAGTAAAAGTTGGCAAAAATATTAATGGTAAAGTACAGATACCACCAAAAAGCACTTTACACCACTGCAAAGTGTCAGGTTAAGATGTGTTTTGATGACTGGCAGGTAGGCTGATTCTTATTCAAACTGGGAAAGACTTTAGGACTCACAATGTCGTAACAATTGCGATTCCTCTCAGGTAATTTGAACAGTTAAAAATCAAATGGCCCAGATCTCAAATGATGACAGATTTGTAAGGAAGATTACAAAAAGGGTTTTATTTGTTCTTAGCATCCATGAAACAATTGTCAGATGTTAATGTTATTTTTGTTACATACTTGCAAACTGTATAGCAGCGTTCCAGGTACTTTTTTTGCAGTTGTGCTGTGAGTCTCAGGAGATTGCAACATGATAATCACATGAATGGGTTTCCTGACATGATACATACTTCTCCAGGCGTTGTGAGATGTGATACTGTTCGTAAGCAGAAAAAGACATCTGGAACGCCATCTTTCTCTCAATATAGTTGTAAGTCTAACCGCCTCACATTCAAATCTGGACCAGAGCCAGTTACACTGCTTTTTAAAAATGATTCCCCTCTAATCAGGGACTGATTTAGACCTGAGACACCAGGTGGCTGCCATCAAATGTCAGGTAGAACAGAAAACCAGCAGTAGTCCAGTCCTCGTAGGGTAAACATTGAATACCCCTGGCCCCTAATCAATTGCTAAAGCTACATGTGAGGTTAATAGCTGTGCACATAATCCTAATAGGCCAACCTCTTCATTTGAACATTTTCTTATTTTAGTGCAGTGGCATTCAAAATCTTGAAATGGTGCTGGTTTTGTTCTATTGATTGCGCCAAGCTGTTGTCCCGGTGTAACGATGACGCTGAGAGACAGGAAGCAGGGTGTGAGTTTAACAATAAAGAACATAGCGCGACACAAAACGAGAGCCTCTGGACATGAAAACAGAAACAATACTGCCTGAAGAGTGATGCTAGGGAGTGCTAGATAAAGGGGGAGTAATCAGTAAGTAATGCAGTCCAGATGGGGCACAGGTATGCGTAATTAGGGTTGCCAGGTGCATGTAATGAGGGTTGCCAGGCCCAGTGGTTAGTAAACAGGCGACGTGAGTGACAGATTAGGGAAAGAGTAGACGTGACACCCGGGTCTAAAGCGGTCCCTGATATAGGGTTTTAGTGCAGGAACTAGTATTGTCAGATTGAATTAAAACATAGTTATTTTGACAATGCTGGTTGGTTATGCATCTTGTTGACATTCATCCAACGACACCTTGACTTGCTTTCCACACCCTCACTGCAGAAAACATTTCTCATGAAATCATGTGACTTATAGTTAGAACATTCCTGTAACCGCACCCTGCTACAAGCAGGAAACAAGTGGACAAACCAGAAATATGACATATCTGTTTGATAGTAACCCAGGATGATGAATGTGTGAACATTCTTGTCATCTTTATTGACTAACCACATTGGAACATTCTAATATGTTAGGACATGAACTGGCAGAACAGGTTTAAGCAAAGTGGGGTGCCATTGTTTTCAGGAAGGTGTCTCCATGGTGATAGGAGGGAGGCAGACTAAGGGCAAGGGCAATTGTTAACTATAATTTAATTAAAAAGGATAAACTTAATCACATGATGGTGAACGTTTCCAAGTAGTCTATTCTAAATTGATTTACAATGCTGGTTCTGTATCTTCATCCTTGTAACGGTTTTCTAGTGGTGATGAAGGAGAGTCGGACCAAACTGCAGCGTGTCGATTGCGATCCATGTTTAATACAACAAAGAAACACGAACTTACAAAAAAACAATAAACAAAACCGAAACAGCCTAACTGGTGCAAACTAACAGAGAGTACACATAGGACACTAAGGACAATCACCCACGACAAACTCAAAGAATATGGCTGCCTAAATATGGTTCCCAATCAGAGACAACGATAAGCACCTGCCTCTGATTGAGAACCACTCCAGACAGCCATAGACCTTGCTAGACAACCCACTAAGCTACAATCCCAATACCACCACCAAAACCCCAAGACAAACACACCACAATTACAAAAACCCCATGCCACACCCTGGCCTGACCAAATACATAAAGATAAACACAAAATACTTTGACCAGGGCGTGACAGAACCCCCTAAGGTGCGGACTCCCGAACGCACCTCAAAACAATAGGGAGGGTCCGGGTGGGCGTCTGTCCATGGTGGCGGCTCCGGCGCGGGACGTGGACCCCACTCCTTTAATGTCTTAGTCCCCTCTCCCTTCGTCCCTGGATAGTCCACCCTCGCCGCCGACCATGGCCTAGTAGTCCTCACCCAGAACCCCACTGGACTGAGGAACAGATCGGGACTGAAGGACAGCTCGGGACCGAGGCAGCTCGGGACTGAGGGGAAGCTCGGGAGTGAGAGAAAGCTCAGGAGTGAGAGAAAGCTCAGGAGTGAGAGAAAGCTCAGGAGTGAGAGGAAGCTCAGGAGTGAGAGGAAGCTCAGGAGTGAGAGGAAGCTCAGGAGTGAGAGGAAGCTCAGGAGTGAGAGGAAGCTCAGGAGTGAGAGGAAGCTCAGGCAGGTAGATAGATCTACCAGCTCCTGGCTGGCTGGTGGTTTCAGCAGATCCTGGCTGACTGGCAGATCCTGGCTGACTGGCAGATCTGGAAGAGTCTGGTTGACTGGCAGATCTGGAAGAGTCTGGTTGACTGGCAGATCTGGAAGAGTCTGGTTGACTGGCAGATCTGGAAGAGTCTGGTTGACTGGCAGATCTGGAAGAGTCTGGTTGACTGGCAGATCTGGAAGAGTCTGGTTGACTGGCAGATCTGGAAGAGTCTGGCTGACTGGCAGATCTGGAAGAGTCTGGCAGACTGGCGATGCTGGGCAGACCGGCGGCGCCGGGCAGACTGGCGGCGCCGGGCAGACTGGCGGCGCCGGGCAGACTGGCGACGCTGGGCAGACTGGCGACGCTGGGCAGACTGGCGGTGCTGGGCAGACTGACGACGCTGGGCAGACTGACGACGCTGGGCAGACTGGCGGTGCTGGGCAGACTGGCGATGCTGGGCAGACTGGCGATGCTGGGCAGACTGGCGATGCTGGGCAGACTGGCGATGCTGGGCAGACTGATGGCGCTGGGCAGACTGGCGATGCTGGGCAGACGGGGGCACTGGCGGCGCTGGGCAGACTGGCGGCACTAGCTGCTCCATATAGGCTGACAGCTCTGGCGGCTTCTTACAGACTGACCGCTCTGGCGGCTCCGTGCTGACTGGCAGCTCCTTGCAGACTGGCAGCTCCTTGCAGACTGGCAGCTCCTTACAGACTGACAGCTCCGTGCAGACTGACAGCTCCGTGCAGACTGACAGCTCCGTGCAGACTGGCTGCTCCATGCAGACTGGCTGCTCCATGCAGACTGACAGCTCTGGCTGCTTCATGCAGACTGACAGCTCTGGCTGCTCCATGTAGACTGGCTGCTTCATGCAGACTGGCAGCTCGGGCTGCTTCATGTAGACTGACAGCTCTGGCTGCTCCATGCGGACTGACAGCTCTGGCTGCTCCATGTAGACTGACTGCTTCATGCAGACTGGCAGCTCGGGCTGCTTCATGTAGACTGACAGCTCTGGCTCCTCCATGCAGACTGACAGCTCTGACTGCTCCATGCAGACTGACAGCTCTGGCTGCTTCATGCAGACTGGCAGCTCTGGCTGCTCTATGTAGACTGGCTGCTTCATGCAGACTGGCAGCTCGGGCTGCTTCATGTAGACTGACAGCTCTGGCTGCTCCATGCGGACTGACAGCTCTGGCTGCTCCATGCAGACTGACAGCTCTGGCTGCTCCATGCGGACTGACAGCTCTGGCTGCTCCATGCGGACTGACAGCTCTGGCTGCTCCATGTAGACTGGCTGCTTCATGCAGACTGGCAGCTCGGGCTGCTTCATGTAGACTGACAGCTCTGGCTGCTCCATGTAGACTGGCTGCTTCATGCAGACTGGCAGCTCTGGCTGCTCCATGCAGACTGACAGCTCTGACTGCTCCATGCAGACTGACAGCTCTGACTGCTCCATGCAGACTGACAGCTCTGACTGCTCCATGCAGACTGACAGCTCTGGCTGCTTCATGCAGACTGGCAGCTCTGGCTGCGCTGAACAGGCGGGAGACTCCTGCAGCGCTGTGTCGGAGGAAGGCTCTGGCTGCGCTAAACAGGCGGAAGACTCCGGCAGCGCTGTAGAGGAGGAAGGCTCTGGCTGCGCTGAACAGGCGGGAGGCTCCGGCAGCGCTGTAGAGGAGAAAGGCTCTGGCTGCGCTGAACAGGCGGGAGGCTCCGGCAGCGCTGTAGAGGAGGAAGGCTCTGGCTGCGTTAAACAGGCGGGAGACTCCAGCAGCGCAGGAGAGGAGAAAAGCGCTGGCTGCGCTGAACAGGCGAGGCACACTGAAGGCCTGGTGCGTGGTGCTGGAACTGGTGGTACTGGATCGAGGACACGCACAGGAAGCCTGGTGCGGGGAGCTGCTACCGGAGGGCTGGGGTGTGGAGGTGGTACTGGATAGACCGGACCGTGCAGGCGCACTGGAGCTCTTGAGCACCGAGCCTGCCCAACCTTACCTGGCTCGATGCCCACTCTAGCCCGGCCGATACGAGGAGCTGGAATATACCGAACCGGGCTGTGCACCCGCACTGGAGACACCGTGCGCTCCACAGCATAACACGGTGCCTGCCCGGTCTCTCCAGCCCCCGGTAAGCACAGGGAGTTTGCGCAGGTCTCCTACCTGGCATAGCCATACTCCCTGTAAGCCCCCAAGAAATTTTTGGGGCTGACTCTCGGGCTTCCATCCGCTCTGCCGTGCTAGCTCCTCATAATGCCGCCTCTCTGCTTTTGCTGCCTCCAGCTCGGCTTTGGGGCGACAATAATCTCCAGGCTCATTCCAGGGTCCTTTACCGTCCAATTCCTCCTCCCATGTCCATAACTCCAGGTGGTGCAACCTCTCCCACTGTAGCTGCTGCTGCTCCTGCTGCTGCTGCCTCTGTTGCCTCTTCTCCTGTTGCTCCTTTGGGCGGCTACACTCCCCTGGTTTAGCCCAGGGTCCTCTCCCGTCGAAGATCTCCTCCCATGACCAGAAATCCTTGGTGAGCATCTCCTTTTTCGGCTGCTCCTGCCTGTTGACACGCCGCTTGGTCCGTTGGTGGTGGGTGATTCTGTAACGGTTTTCTAGTGGTGATGAAGGAGAGTCGGACCAAACTGCAGCGTGTCGATTGCGATCCATGTTTAATACAACAAAGAAACACGAACTTACAAAAAAACAATAAACAAAACCGAAACAGCCTAACTGGTGCAAACTAACAGAGAGTACACATAGGACACTAAGGACAATCACCCACGACAAACTCAAAGAATATGGCTGCCTAAATATGGTTCCCAATCAGAGACAACGATAAGCACCTGCCTCTGATTGAGAACCACTCCAGACAGCCATAGACCTTGCTAGACAACCCACTAAGCTACAATCCCAATACCACCACCAAAACCCCAAGACAAACACACCACAATTACAAAAACCCCATGCCACACCCTGGCCTGACCAAATACATAAAGATAAACACAAAATACTTTGACCAGGGCGTGACAATCCTAGGACACCTTGACTTGCAACACACTCCCTGGCACTTTAGAAAAAACTGCCATTTTTCTTAAAACAACATTTACTGAAATAACTAAAAAAGCATAAACTCTAGCAGTTTATTTCCCTTTAAAGTTTATTCCAGCCTAAGCATGACCTTCATCCACGTACATTTTTTTATTCCAAAAGTTGCTGTTTTGTGTTAGCAATTAGACATTGTTCATAGGGGAGGGGAAGGGGGTGCTAGTTACCCCTGGTATCCTACATCACACACCCTCACTGCAGACATATTTTCTGATGAAATTACGTGACTTATAGTTAGAGAAAGGATTCCTGTAACCGCACCCTGCTACAAGCAGGAAACAAGTTATGGAGGAACCAGAAATATAACATATCTGTTTGAGAGTAACCCAGGAGGATGAATGTGAGACGTATCTTGTCATCTTTTTGGCTAATCACATTGGAACATTCTAATCCAGTCCATATTTTCATTATACTGAAAAAGCTGCTGTAGTGTATTCTACTAGTGAACATTACTGCAGTCCAGTCCATGTTTTCATTATACTGATAACTACTGATAGTCCAGTCCATGTTTTCATTATACTGATAACTACTGATAGTCATTATACTGATAACTACTGATAGTCCAGTCCATGTTTTCATTATACAGATAACTACTGATAGTCCAGTCCATGTTTTCATTATACAGATAACTACTGATAGTCCAGTCAATGTTTTCATTATACTGATAACTACTGATAGTCCAGTCCATGTTTTCATTATACTGATAACTACTGATAGTCCAGTCCATGTTTTCATTATACTGATAACTACTGTAGTGTAGCCTACTAGTGAACATTACTGATAGTCCAGTCCATGTTTTCATTATACTGATAACTACTGTAGTGTATCCTACTAGTGAACATTACTGATAGTCCAGTCCATGTTTTCATTATACTGATAACTACTGTAGTGTAGTGAACATTACTGATAGTCCAGTCCATGTTTTCATTATACTGATAACTACTAGTGAACATGAACATTACTGATAGTCCCATGTTTTCCTGATAACTTTTCCTATTATACTGATAACTACTGATAACTACTGTAGTGTAGTGAACATTACTGATAGTCCAGTCCATGTTTTCATTATACTGATAACTACTGTAGTGTATCCTACTAGTGAACATTACTGATAGTCCAGTTCATGTTTTCATTATACTGATAACTACTGTAGTGTATCCTACTAGTGAACATTACTGATAGTCCAGTCCATGTTTTCATTATACTGATAACTACTGTAGTGTATCCTACTAGTGAACATTACTGATAGTCCAGTCCATGTTTTCATTATACTGATAACTACTGTAGTGTATCCTACTAGTGAACATTACTGATAGTCCAGTCCATGTTTTCATTATACTGATACACCTTGTTCCATTCCATGTTTTATTTATGCACTAGTTAGCTACAGGTTTAGTGAACAACAATGTATCTATGTATCCCCATAATCCTTTCAGTAAAGTTCAACAAATTATATCAGACGCCTGACTCCCATTCTTATGGAGTGAACATTATTTATAAGAAGGGTTACATGGAGAAAATCTGACCTCTGAAATGAAAATGGATGGCCCTCCCTTCAGCAAAATATATTTGACCTAAACCCTCACGGAACGCTTAAAAAAAGTTAACCCCCTTCATACCCAAAACGATAATTAAAACAAAGTGGATAGCAGAGAACATGTCTACCGTTTATTCTCACTTCTTGGACAGACCAGAGCCTTAGAGATGCAATTTCAGATCTGTCCTTTGTCTTGTAAGGATTCATTTTGGCACAGAGCTGCGGGCCAGAAGGTTGTTACTTTGCAAACCACCGTGGACAAGAGTAGGGGTGGAAAGATGTGCTTTACAGTAAAAGGCTCCCGAGTGGCGCAGCTGTCTAAGGCACTGCATCTCAATGCTAGAGGAGTCACTACAGACCCTGGTTTGATTCCAGGCTTTATCACAACCGGCTGTGATTAGGAGTCCCATAGGCCGGTGCACAATTGACTTGGGTTTGGCCGGGGTAGGCCGTCATTGTAAATAAGAATTTGTTCTTAACTGACTTGCCTAGTTTAAAAAATATATATATATATTTAAAAAAGTTTTGCATAAATCTAGCATCATATTTGCAGGTTCGAGAAAAAATTCAATTTTATACAAATGTAATGCAATTTGACATAATTTTACATATTAGCACAATCTTTTTTTAATACCACACAAATTACAGAATCACAGGTTAAGAATGGACAGAGAAATATGCCTATGTGTTCATCTTATCAAATTTCTCCAATGCCAAACTTTTCTAACAGTGGCTTAACCCAACGAGAGAAGGTCATAAGTGTTTCCCTAAAAGCTGTCTGGTTTTAAACATCTTGTATTATACAGAAAGTAAATATTTTAATCAATTGATAGTGACATAATTAGATTATTTCTCTCAAAGAAACGAAACAAACTTTCCTGGGTATTTTACATCTTGTTTCTAGCCTAAAGCATCGCGGACCAAAGCCCTGTTATAGATCACGTTATATAATCAGATCTGTTTTATTTTCTTCTAAATCTTAAGCTATCAAGGGGTAGGCCTGTGCAGTTTTCCATCCCAAAGTAAATATAAGTCCAATGATATACCCTCTCATAGGCCTTCAATTCCAGTCTTGGTTTTAACTTAAAGCTGCAATGTGTAATAATGTGAGTTATAGATCTGTCATACGTCTAAGAAGCGGTATCTGTTCAATCTGTGCTATTTCTATGATTCCAGATCATACGTTTTGTTTTTGCTTCTTTTACCTCTGGTTTTATATACCATTTTCAAACAGCTGAAAATATAATATTTTTGGTTATGGAAAACATATTTCACAGCAGTTTAGATGGTACAATGATTCTTCACACAAAGACTGGTTGTTAAGTCACATAAACTGAAATTAGGCGAACTATTCAAATTTTAGCGACCAGGAAATGCCAGAGCTATTTCTGTATATTGCACCTTTAACAGCCCTTCACTGACACTGAGGTAGGCTATTTAAAGAGTGCAGCGTGGGTGGAGGAATTGACCAAATCTATGTATATAGCAGCCTATAACCTAATTTCGTCTGTCAAACAGGTAGGCTTACCTCTTATTTCTTAAATAGAACGATTTCTCATTCTAAAATACTGAGAAATATTTAACTTTCATCAATTACAAATTACATGGAGTAGATTTTTCAACAGGCTCCTCCGTCATGACGTCCCCTGAATGCCCATCTGCTAGCCTGCTAGCCGCGGCCCGCTAGCTGTCTAGAGCATATTGCTCTGTCAGCTGAAGAGATCCATTGGCCAATTTCTTGGACCACTATACCTATTTTGCCAATTGGGCTGGACCCCTTTACTACACGGAGCTCTACTAATCCATCATGACTGGTCTGCCCACGTAACCGCAATAGGAGCCTACAACCGACTTCTTCCATCGCGACGTTCCTCTAATGCCCTTCTGCTAGCTTGCTAGCCCTGGCCCGTTAGCTGTCTGAATCGCCGTGTCTCCAGGCAGCCTAACTACTCACTGGCCCCTATGATCACTACGCATGCCTCTCCCTAATGTCAATATGTCTTGTCCATTGCTGTTTTGGTTAGTGATTGTCTTATTTCACTGTAGAGCCTCTAGCCCTGCTCAATATGCCTTAGCTAACCCTTTAGTTCCACATCCCACACATGCAGTGACTTCACCTGGTTTAAATGATGTTTCTAGAGACAGTATTTCTCTCAACATTACCTCCACTGTATTCACATCCTACCATACCTTTGTCTGTACATTATGCCTTGAATCTATTCTATCATACCCAGAAACCTGCTCCTTTTACTCACTGTTCTGAATGTACTAGACGACCAGTTCGTATAGCCTTTAGCCGTACCCTTATCCTACTCCTCCTCTGTTCCTCTGGTGATATAGAGGTTAATCGAGGCCCTGCCGTGCCTATCTCCACTCCCATTCCCCAGGTGCACTCATTTGTTGATTTCTGTAACCGTAAAAGCCTTGGTTTCATGCATGTTAACATTAGAAGCCTCCACCCTAAGTTTGTTTTATTCACTGCTTTAGCACACTCTGCCAATCCGGATGTCCTAGCCGTGTCTGAATCCTGACCACCAAAAACCCTGAAATTTCCATCCCCAACTATAACATTTTCCGACAAGATATAAATGCCAATGGGGGCGGAGTTGCAAGCTACGGCAGAGATAGCCTGCAGAGTTCTGTCTTACTATCCAGGTCTGTGCCCAAACAATTTGAGCTTCTACTTTTAAAAATTCACCTTTCCAGAAACAAGTATCTCACCTTTGCTGCTTGCTATAGACCACCTTCTGCCCCCAGCTATGCCATGGACACCATATGTCAATTGGTTGCCCCCCATCTATCTTCAGAGCTTGTGCTGTTAGGTGACCTAAACTGGGACCTGCTTAACGCCCCAGCCATCCTACAATCTAAATTTGATGCCCTTAATCTCACAGAAATTATCAAGGAACCTCTGCTGTCTTCAACCAAGATCTCAGCAATCACTGCCTCATTGCCTGCGTCCGTAATGGGTCTGCGGTCAAACGACTAACCCTCATCACTGTCAAACGCTCCCTAAAACACTTCAGCAAGCAGGCCTTTCTAATCGACCTGGCCCGGGTATCCTGGAAGGATATTGACCTCATCCTGTCAGTAGAGGATGCCTGTTTATTCTTTAAAAGTGCTTTCCTCAACATCTTAAATAAGCATGCCCCATTCAAAAAATGTAGAACCAGGCACAGATATAGCCCTTGGTTCACTCCAGACCTGACTGCCCTTGACCAGCACAAAAACATCCTGTGGCGTACTGCATTAGCATCGAATAGCCCCCGTAATATACAACTTTTCAGAGAAGTTAGGAACCAATATACACAGGCAGTTAGGAATGCAAAGGCTAGCTTTTTCAAACAGAAATATGCATCCTGTGGCACAAACTCAAAAAACAAACTTAAAAATGTTCTGCGACACTGTAAAAACAAAAGTTCTGCGACACTGTAAAAACAAAAGTTCTGCGACACTGCGACACTGTGAAGTCCATGGAGAATAAGAGCACCTCCTCCCAGCTGACCCACTAGGAAACACTGTCACCACTGATAAATCCACGATAATTGAGAATTTCAATAAGCATTTTTCAACAGCTGGCCATGCCTTCCACCTGGCTACCCCTACCCTGGTCAACATCCCTGCACCCCCCACAGCAACTCGCCCAAGCATCCCCATTTCTCCTTCACCCAAATCCAGAAAGCTAATGTTCTGAAAGAGCTGCAAAATCTGGACCACTACAAATCAGCTGGGCTAGACAATCTGGAATCTCTGTTTCTAAAATTATCTGCAGAAATGGTTGCAACCCCTAATACTAGCCTGTTCAACCTCTCTCTCTCGTATTGTCTGAGATCCCCAAAGATTGGAAAGCTGCCGCGATCATCCCCCTCTTCAAAGGGGGAGAAACTCTAGACCCAAACTCCTACAGACCTATATCTATCCTACCCTGTCTTTCTAAGGTCTTCGAAAGCCTCATTAACAAACAGATCACCGACCATTTTGAATCCCACCGTACCTTCTCCGCTATGCAATCTGGTTTCCGAGCTGGTCATGGGTGCAGCTCAGCCACGCTCAAGGTCCTAAACCGTATCTTAACTGCCATCAACAAAATACAATACTGTGCAGGAGTATTCATCGACCTGGCCAATGCTTTCGACTCTGTCAATCACCACATTCTTATTGGCAGACTCAACAGCCTTGGTGTTTCAAATGACTGTCTCGCCTGGTTCACCAACTACCTCTCAGATAGAGTTCAGTGTGTCAAATCAGAGGGCCTGTTGTCCGGACCTCTGGCAGTCTCTATGGGGGTGCCACAGGGTTCAATTCTCAGGCCGATCTCTTCTCTGTATACATCAATGATGTCGCTCTTGCTGCAGGTGATTCTCTGATCCATCTCAATGCAGACGACACCATTCTTTATACATCTGGCCCTTCTTTGGACACTGTGTTAACTAACCTCCAGAGGAGCTTCAATGCCATACAACTCTCCTTCCCTGGCCTCCAACTGCTCTTAAATGCAATTAAAACTAAATGCATGCTTTTCAACCGACCCTCACCTGCCCACCCGTCCAGCATCACTACTCTGGACGGTTCTGACTTAGAATGTAAACTCTCCTTCCAGACTAACATCAAGCATCTCCAATCTAGAATCGGCTTCCTATTCCGCAACAAAGCATCCTTCACTCATGCTGCCAAACATACCCTCATAAAACTGACTATCCTACCGATCCTCGACTTTGGCGATGTAATTTACAAAATAGCATCCAATACTCTTCTCAACAAATTGGATGCAATCTATCACAGTGCCATCCGTTTTGTCACCAAAGCCCCATATACCTCCCACCACTGCGACCTGTATGCTCTCGTTGGCTGGCCCTCGCTTCAAACTTGTCGCCAAAGCCACTGGCTACAGGTTATCTACAAGTCTCTGCTAAGTAAAGCTCCGCCTTATCTCAGTTCACTGGTCACCATAGCTGCACCCACTCGTAGCACGCGCTCCAGCAGGTATATTTCACTGGTCACCCCCAATGCCAAATCCTCCTTTGGCCGCCTTTCCTTTCAGTTCTCTGCTGCCAATGACTGGAATGAACTGCAAAAATCACTGAAGCTGGAGACTCATATCTCCCTCACTAACTTTAAGCACCAGCTGTCAGATCAGCTCACAGATTACTGCGCCTGTACATAACCCATCTGTAAATAGCCCATTCAACTACCTCATCCCCATACTGTTATTTATTTATTTATTTTGCTCCTTTGCACCCCAGTATCTCTACTTGCACATTCATCTTCTGCACATCTATCACTCCAGTGTTTAATTGCTATATTGTAATTACCACTATAGCCTATTTATTGCCTTACCTACCTATCTTACTTACTTATCTTACCTCATTTGCACACACTCTATATAGACTTTTTCTATTGTATTGTTGACTGTATGTTTTGTTTATTCCATGTGTAACTAACTCTGTGTTGTTGTTTGTGTTGCACTGCTTTGCTTTATCTTGGCCAGGTTCGGGGTTGTAAATGAGAACTTGTTCTCAACTAGCCGAACTGGTTAAATAAAGGTGAAATAAAATAAATAAAAAAGATTTGAAAAATACTAAACCTCCCTTTGACTGAAATTGAAAAAGCATTACTCTCCATCATTTTCCCCCAGGTAACCATTCTGTGCATTTCAATCTGTCCCTTATAATCATAAGATAATACAACAGGAAGAGGAACATTACAGTGTATTGTAGTTTTTACCAATGCATTTATCACTGATTGGTTTAGGCTACAAACACCAACATAAACCCCCAGAGCAGTGAAGCAGTATTTTTGAGTCAAAAAGGTTTTGTCAATATCTTGAATGTAGTCTTCTGATTTACAGATTGATATGGGACCAGACCAGTCCTCTTCAGGATTGTGAGACCTCCTCTCTGAGAGTTCTAATGAGTTATCATCAGATTGATATGGGACCAGACCAGTCCTCTTCAGGATTGTGAGACCTCCACTCTGAGAGTTATAATGAGTTATCATTAGGTGGCTAAGGGTGGAGCCATCCCTAAAGAAAGACATAAGGATCTTGATGAGACCATGGACCCTGATATGAAGAGGTGGGTGTGTCCAATAGCATGTGTAGAAATTCTCATGATGTCTGTTTCCATTGCAGTTATCAGGATGACAGTTGATTATATAGTAATTACTGGCATCATAAGCAAGGTTTAGTAATAGATTACATTAAAATGTTGTAGGTTTCATTTTCAACTGTATACAGTCTCCAGTGATAAAATGGTGGAACTCAGTTTCCCCCCATTTAACCGCTTCAGTATGCCTAAACACTGCAGTATTTCCTTTCCATTAAACTAGTACCCTGTGTTCCCCATATCACTATCAGGAAGTTCTCAGAAGCTAAAGCTTAATTCTACTCTGTTCACAGTGTCCATGTGCATAAAACAGACTTTTCTACACCCAGCTGGGAGTCCACTAGAACACTGGAGAGTGACAGAGAACTAAGGTGTTCTAATTATAATTTGTTGTGTATCTTATTTTCTTGATTACCTCACAATTCACACTTAAGTCGCAGTTCAATGTTTTTTTCAATTGTTGTAATAGAATAACAGAGAAGAATTGGGAATAAATTAAAATGCTTTGTACTGAAATACATTTAGTAATTCCTTAATTAGTAATAATATAATCCTACTTAGTATATTATATAGTAGGTAATCAATTACTATCTGTTATGAACGGTAAACCAATACAACACGTGCAGTGTTGTATGACCCATGTGTATAACAAAGACATCACATATGGTTCCTGTCAGTTTGATTGAATATACAGTACTTTACTGTTTGCAGGGTCCATATGGAGAGAGCAGAGTCACCAGCCCCCAGTTACCTATCAATGAAGACTCACCAATCTATGGAAACACCTAATTCTTTCAAGGAAGGAGACTTTACTCAAAAAGAGGGGTAAGACATTTATTTTCGAACTTTATAAATGTTGATCACAATATGAATTAATTTCTTGACTTTTCCACCAGACATATGGTAGGTCTAATAACAATGATACAAGGTGTAGTTGAGTTACCATGGCATTGGCACTTTCAGAACTATTCCATTGGTTCCATTATATGGGACACACTGAATAAAGTGCAGGCAGCTCAAATATTTGAAGTATTTGACAATGTATTTTATTCATGTCTGACTTCCATCCCTCAACGTTTTGAATTAGTGTAACTTATAGGATCCATCTGGAGAGAGCAGAGTCACCATCTCAGAGTTATGTATTACTGTACTTATAGGATCCATCTGGAGAGAGCAGAGTCACAGTCTCAGAGTTATGTATTACTGTACTTATAGGATCCATCTGGAGAGAGCAGAGTCACCATCTCAGAGTTATGTATTACTGTACTTATAGGATCCATCTGGAGAGAGCAGAGTCACCATCTCAGAGTTATGTATTACTGTACTTATAGGATCCATCTGGAGAGAGCAGAGTCACCATCTCAGAGTTATGTATTACTGTACTTATAGGATCCATCTGGAGAGAGCAGAGTCACCATCTCAGAGTTATGTATTACTGTACTTATAGGATCCATCTGGAGAGAGCAGAGTCACAGTCTCAGAGTTATGTATTACTGTACTTATAGGATTCATCTGGAGAGAGCAGAGTCACCATCTCAGAGTTATGTATTACTGTACTTATAGGATCCATCTGGAGAGAGCAGAGTCACCATCTCAGAGTTATGTATTACTGTACTTATAGGATCCATCTGGAGAGAGCAGAGTCACCATCTCAGAGTTATGTATTACTGTACTTATAGGATCCATCTGGAGAGAGCAGAGTCACCATCTCAGAGTTATGTATTACTGTACTTATAGGATCCATCTGGAGAGAGCAGAGTCACAGTCTCAGAGTTATGTATTACTGTACTTATAGGATCCATCTGGAGAGAGCAGAGTCACCATCTCAGAGTTATGTATTACTGTACTTATAGGATCCATCTGGAGAGAGCAGAGTCACCATCTCAGAGTTATGTATTACTGTACTTATAGGATCCATCTGGAGAGAGCAGAGTCACCATCTCAGAGTTATGTATTACTGTACTAGGATCCATCTGGAGGATCACATCTGAGTTATGTATTACTGTACTTATAGGATCCATCTGGAGAGAGCAGCAGAGTCACAGTCTCAGAGTTATGTATTACTGTACTTATAGGATCCATCTGGAGAGAGCAGAGTCACCATCTCAGAGTTATGTATTACTGTACTTATAGGATCCATCTGGAGAGAGCAGAGTCACCATCTCAGAGTTATGTATTACTGTACTTATAGGATCCATCTGGAGAGAGCAGAGTCACCATCTCAGAGTTATGTATTACTGTACTTATAGGATCCATCTGGAGAGAGCAGAGTCACCATCTCAGAGTCACTTATAGGATTCATCTGGAGAGAGCAGAGTCTCAGAGTTATGTATTACTGTACTTATAGGATCCATCTGGAGAGAGTAGAGTCACCATCTCAGAGTTATGTATTACTGTACTTATAGGATCCATCTGGAGAGAGCAGAGTCACCATCTCAGAGTTATGTATTACTGTACTTATAGGATCCATCTGGAGAGAGCAGAGTCACCATCTCAGAGTTATGTATTACTGTACTTATAGGATCCATCTGGAGTAGAGGATTCATCTGAGTCACCATCTCAGAGTTATGTATTACTGTACTTATAGGATCCATCTGGAGAGAGTAGAGTCACCATCTCAGAGTTATGTATTACTGTACTTATAGGATTCATCTGGAGAGAGCAGAGTCACCATCTCAGAGTTATGTATTACTGTACTTATAGGATTCATCTGGAGAGAGTAGTCACCATCTCAGAGTTATGTATTACTGTACTTATAGGATTCATCTGGAGAGAGCAGAGTCACCATCTCAGAGTTATGTATTACTGTACTTATAGGATCCATCTGGAGAGAGCAGAGTCA
The DNA here is from genome assembly GCF_018296145.1 of Oncorhynchus tshawytscha. NCBI lineage: Eukaryota > Metazoa > Chordata > Actinopteri > Salmoniformes > Salmonidae > Oncorhynchus > Oncorhynchus tshawytscha. Next base: position 37,483 of record NW_024608990.1, on the reverse strand, counting down.
CCATCTCAGAGTTATGTATTACTGTACTTATAGGATCCATCTGGAGAGAGTAGAGTCACCATCTCAGAGTTATGTATTACTGTACTTATAGGATCCATCTGGAGAGAGTAGTCACCATCTCAGAGTTATGTATTACTGTACTTATAGGATTCATCTGGAGAGAGTAGAGTCACCATCTCAGAGTTATGTATTACTGTACTTATAGGATCCATCTGGAGAGAGTAGAGTCACCATCTCAGAGTTATGTATTACTGTACTTATAGGATTCATCTGGAGAGAGCAGAGTCACCATCTCAGAGTTATGTATTACTGTACTTATAGGATTCATCTGGAGAGAGTAGAGTCACCATCTCAGAGTTATGTATTACTGTACTTATAGGATCCATCTGGAGAGAGCAGAGTCACCATCTCAGAGTTATGTATTACTGTACTTATAGGATCCATCTGGAGAGAGCAGAGTCACCATCTCAGAGTTATGTATTACTGTACTTATAGGATCCATCTGGAGAGAGCAGAGTCACCATCTCAGAGTTATGTATTACTGTACTTATAGGATTCATCTGGAGAGAGTAGAGTCACCATCTCAGAGTTATGTATTACTGTACTTATAGGATCCATCTGGAGAGAGCAGAGTCACCATCTCAGAGTTATGTATTACTGTACTTATAGGATTCATCTGGAGAGAGTAGAGTCACCATCTCAGAGTTATGTATTACTGTACTTATAGGATTCATCTGGAGAGAGCAGAGTCACCATCTCAGAGTTATGTATTACTGTACTTATAGGATTCATCTGGAGAGAGTAGAGTCACCATCTCAGAGTTATGTATTACTGTACTTATAGGATTCATCTGGAGAGAGCAGAGTCACCATCTCAGAGTTATGTATTACTGTACTTATAGGATCCATCTGGAGAGCAGAGTCTCCATCTCAGAGTTATGTATTACTGTACTTGTAGGGTCCATCTGGAGAGAGCAGAGTCACCATCCCAGAGTTGTGTATCAGAGAAGACTGACCAATCAATAGATCCTCCTGTCTCTTTTAAGGAGGAGGATCCATCTCAACAAGAAGAGTGAGATCATACACTGTGCTCTTCCACATTCTTATCCAGTAGTTGTGAGGATGACTAATGAAACAATCTGAATATTATGTTGTGATATGGCTACTACTCATGTAACACTCTAATTTCATTATTTTGTAACAGCTTTTTGTTTTATGTCATTATGTTGTTTCTTCCCCTTCCACTGAACAGCATCCGACCAGGAGAGGTGGTCTGTGATGTATGTGAGTCAAAGCTGTGAAATCCTGTCTGACCTGTAACCAGTCCTACTGTGAGACCCACTTAGGAAGCACTACACAATACCTAAACTACAGAGACATCACCCTGGTGGAGGTGACTGGAGACCTGTTCAGAGACACCCTGTATAGAGGAGACGCCCTGTATAGAGGAGACCCCTGTATAGAGGAGACCCCTGTATAGAGGAGACCCCTGTATAGAGGAGACCCCCTGTATAGAGGAGACGCCCTGTATAGAGGAGACTCCCTGTATAGAGGAGATTCCCTGTATAGAGGAGACTCCTGTATAGAGGAGAACCCCTGTATAGAGGAGATTCCCTGTATAGAGGAGACCCCCTGTATAGAGGAGAACCCCTGTATAGAGGAGACTCCCTGTATAGAGGAGACACCCTGTATAGAGGAGACTCCCTGTATAGAGGAGACTCCCTGTATAGAGGAGACACCCTGCATAAAGGAGACCCCCTGTATAGAGGAGACTCCCTGTATAAAGAAGACCTGCAGCAGAGACTCTGCCAGGAACACCACAGAGCTCTGGAGGTGTTCTCCAGGACAGACCAGAAGCTGATCTGCAGTCTGTGTGCAGTAACAGAACACAAAGGACATGATGTAGTCTATGATGAGATAAAACAAGCAGGAAGACAGGTACGTTCTGTTCTCTTGAAATATGCTGATCTCGTGTTGTCACATTGTCAGATTTTCTATAGTTTTGCAAAGTCAGTGTTTTCGAATGAAAACCTGTCATGTAAACTATGTGCAAGTACATTAGTTCCATTTTCTTACTGATTCTTGTTCTATTCTGATACCAGGTACCAGACGAAGAACACAACCAGAGACGGACTTTAATTGAAGGTATGTTCAAAACTTTACTGTATCAGCATGCGGTTTCATTGTTAATAAAAAACAAATGACTCACCAAAGTTATTGACATTTGTCAAAGTTGTTAAAGGGGCAATCTGCAGTTCAAACAATAACAAAGGGTCACCCCATCACTGTTTATGTCAAAGACTGAGGGATGGGCCTGGAGACAGAGCTTTGTGTGCAAGGATTGATCATTCATGATATCAACATTGTAGTTTTAACTCTGTTTTGAGGCTAAAGTGTTTGTTTACAATTTATATTGTTTACAAAAAATGGCGTAACAGACAGGTTCTGGATAGGGCAGTGCCAATAGAGACCTGAACTGGGTACTGGACCGTGGACACACCACAGAGATACAAAAATATAACTACTTTTATTACTATAATAGATGAAAATGCATACAATAAGGCTCGGGCAAGACTGCTCTCAGAATGCAATACACAAAATGACGACGTTAGCTTTGTAGGACTTTGATAGAGCAGGAGACCAAAACCACTCAATAGTTAGTACGTGAAGGCACAACAAATCACTCAAGTAAAGCACAGCAAACTTAGGTTCAAAGGCGGTGTTTTTGACAGGCAGCACAATTTAGATATTTTTTTACACATATTAGTCTTTTGACCAATCACATCAGATCTTTTCACATCAGCTCTTTTTCAGAGCTGATCTGATTGGTCAAAAGAGCAATTAGTGAAAAATCATCAACATTGGTCTGCCTGTCTAAATAATGCCAAAGTGATTTACATTGCAAACTTGGTTTCATTGTGAGATACACAGCAAACGTAGGTTATGAACTGAAAGACTACTCTTTACCACCAAAGTTCAGCTAAATGCCAAGCTCTTTAAAGCAATAAAGACAACCCGATTTACAGGGTCCAATGCAGCCATTTCTATCTCAATTTCAAATCATTTCTGAGTAACAATTACTTCCTGTGATTGTTTTCAATTCAGTTATTATTATTATTATTTTTAAATTGCTTCTTAGCAAAGAGCAATTTCTCAAGCAAGAATTTTGCGAGGACTTTCTGATAGTGGTTAGAGTGGGGAGGGGAAAACTGAAAACTAGCTGCTATTGGCAGAAAGGTTTGGAACTCTTATCGGTCTATTGACTAGTAATGTTACGTTTGATACCGGAGCTCCGCGGCATGCGTCGAAATCGCTAAGCAGTGTGCCGATGCCTGTATCACTTTATCAGAAGCACGTGATCAATGACATCCGCAGCTTTGTTTCGTCGAATGACCACCTGAATGGTTGAACAGAAGATCAAAAAGGTTATGCTGCACATGCAATACAGTGTGTGAGACGTCATCTATAATAATTTGGCTGCTCTAAATGATTTTGACCAGCAGGTGCCACTAGTGTACACTGTTGATCAAAGCTTCGAGTAAATAACCTATTTGACACAATAGTCTGGAAAGCCTTAATGCTTTATGAAGCTTTGTTTCCCCATTACTACTATTAACTAATTTGCCATACATTTGAACTATTTAACTAATTTAAAGTAAAAATATGTCGCTCTGCCCCTGAGCAACCCATTGTTCCCTGGGCGCCAAAGATATGGACGTCGATTAAGGCAGCCCTCCGCACCTCTCTGATTCAGAGGGGTTGGGTTCAATGCGGAAGACACATTTCAGTTGAATGGATTCAATTGTACAACTGACTAGGTATCCCCCTTTCCCCTTCCCACTTTCCCCTAATTTGCCACTGCGAGCTGCTGGCTAGAGCGCACGTGCTAATATCATAGTGGGCACATTCGCTATATGCCCCATCCACAGGAAACAAGTGATCACTGAATAAATTAAACATGAAACCCCCTCACAGCACTAGCACTCCTGATGGCATGGCAGAGCTTTGAGCCATAATACAGGGCTTCATGTTGAATCAACAGCAGTCAATGCAAGCAATGCAGGAGCAGGTTAGCCACCTACAGGAGGAGGGACAGAAAAGCAAGACAGATAAAGCCTCCCCCATTTCTCCTTCACCCAAATCCAGGTAGCTGATGTTCTGAAAGAGCTGCAAAATCTGGACCGCTACAAATCAGCCGGGCTAGACAATCTGGACCCTCTCTTCTTAAAATTATCTGCCGAAATTGTTGCAACCCCTATTACTAGCCTGTTCAACATCGTCTTTCGTATCGTCTGAGATCCCCAAAGATTGGAAAGCTGCTGCGGTCATCCCCCTCTTCAAAGGGGGAGAGAATCTAGACCCTTACTGCTACAGACTTATAGCTATCCTACCCTGCCTTTCTAAGGTCTTCGAAAGCCAAGTTAACAAACAGATTACCGACCATTTCGAATTCCACCGTACCTTCTCCGCTATGCAATCTGGATATCATAGCCGCCATCGATAAGAGACATTACTGTGCGGCCATATTCATAGACCTGGCCAAGGCTTTCGACTCTGTCAGTCACCACATTCTTATTGGTAGACCCAACAGCCTGGTTTCTGAAATGATTGCCTCGCCTGGTTTACCAAGTACTTCTCTGATAGAGTTCAGTGTGTCAAATTGGATGGCCTTTTGTCTGGACCGCTGGCAGTCTCTTAGGGGTGCTACAGGGTTAAATTCTCGGGCCAACTCTCTTCTCTGTATACATCAGGGATGTTGCTCTTGCTGCTGGTGATTCTCTTATCCACCTCTATGCAGACGACACCATTCTGTATACTTCTGGCCCTTCTTTGGACACTGTGTTAACTAACCTCCAGACGAGCTTCAATGCCATACAACTCTCCTCCCGTGGCCTCCAACTGCTCTAAAATGCAAGTAAAACTAAATTAATTCTCTTCATCCGATCACTGCCCGCACCTGCCCGCCCGTCCAGCATCACTACTCTGGATGGTTCTGACTTAGAATATGTGGACAATTACAAATACCTAGGTGTCTGGCTAGACTGTAAACTCTCCTTCCAGACTCACATTAAGCATCTCCAATCCAAAATTAAATCTAGAATCGGCTTCCTGTTTCGCAACAAAGCATCCTTATCTCATGCTGCCAAACATACCCTTGTAAAACTGACCATCCTACCGGTCCTCGACTTCGGCGATGTCATTTATAAAATAGCCTCCAACACTCTACTCAACAAATTGGATGCAGTCCATCACAGTGCCATCCGTTTTGTCACCAAAGCCCCATATACTACCCACCACTGTGACCTGTACGCTCTCGTTGGCTGACCTTCGCTTCATAGTCGTCGCCAAACCCACTGGCTCCAGGTCATCTACAAGTCTCTGCTAGGTAAAGCCCCGCCTTATCTCAGCTCACTGTTCACCATAGCAGCACCCACCCGTAGCACGTGCTCCAGCAGGTATATCTCACTGGTCACCCCGAAATCCAATTCCTCCTTTGCCCGCCTTTCCTTCCAGTTCTCTGCTGCCAATGACTGGAATGAACTGCAAAAATCACTGAAGCTGGAGACTCATATCTCCCTCACTAGCTTTAAGCACCCGCTGCCATCACAGATCACTGCACTTGTACATAGCCCATCTGTAAACTGCCCATCCAACTACCTCACCCCCATACTGTATTTATTTATTTATCTTGCTCCTTTGCACCCCAGGATCTCTACTTGCACATTCATCTTTTGCACATCTACCATTCCAGTGTTTAATTGCTATATTGTAATTACCTCACCACCATACACTATTTATTGCCCTACCTCACTTATCTTACCTCATTTGCACTCACTGTAAATAGACTTCTCTTTTTTTCTACTGTATTATTGACTGTATGCTTGTTTATTCCATGTGTGACTATGTGCTGTTGTATGTGTCGAACTGCTGTGCTTTATCTTGGCCATGTTGCAGACGTAAATGAGAACTTGTTCTCAACTAGCCTACCTGGTTAAATAAAGGTGAAATAAAAAATAAAATAAATATAAACATTGTGCTGTGACCCCTCTGCCAGAAGAAGATCCAGTTACCCCGACTACACAAGTGCCTCCCTCCCCTGGGAAGTTGGCCAAGGAAAGGTTGCAGCGTTTTCAGTGTAAGGATTTATTACTATGTTTGGCGACTTACTCTTCAGTGCATTTTACATTACTCTTCCATATGTATTTTGTAGCTGCCTAAAATTGTGTTATTAAAAGGGTCTTTAAGGGTTTTTCACCTATTGCGGATTACAGCTTCAAAGTACTTTCCAGTGTTTCCAGTTTTCTATGAAATACGACCTGTAATTAATTACAATATGAGGGACATAATTAAACATTTTTGGAGGGAAAACTAAGTATTGAATAAAACAATTATCTGCTGTTTTTTTCGCATTATTACATTAAGATGTAATGCGGGAACATACATGTAACTTCCAAAATAACGGAAACACTATTGAGATTCAAAAACATACATTCTACACCGGAGTGGAGCTGCTCAGAACACCCAGAACCCTCCTGTTGTCCCCCAAGTTTTTAGAATATGAACTTTTAAAAGTCCGATTTTCACTGGACAGTTACTTTAAAGCTCCTCATACCAGTTCCTTTCATTGCCCTTACACTTCACGTCTGATCAATGACTGAAATGTACATTTTAAATGTCAAAACTCTGAAAAATATTCAAGTTGACACAGTAATGGAAATATACCAAACATGTGTCTTCATTATATAATTGTAGTCTCCACGAGTATGTGTTTAACTGGGTGTGTGGGTGATATGACGGAGGGGGATTATACATTTCATACACATACAAATATTTTTACTGTATCTGATCTTACTGCATCTCCCTTCTGCATCTGAGATTCTGACCTTATTAAAGTACTATGTCTCTCCCTTAATTCCAGGCCCATCTGAGGTGTTAGGTGAACGCGTTGTCAAGAAGGATGAGGCATATTGGGAAATAGACACATTTACATGATTTCTGTCCTCAGTGGTCATGCTGATCATGTTCCTGTAATATGATGTTTCATTTCAAGCTCAAAGCTAAATGTCTCTGTTTAAGGTTGAATAAGGTTGAATTTCAGCATGTTGTGTACAGATGTAGCATCTTAATTTGTCCTATAATGCCACAGCAAAATAATCAAGCAGCAACAGGATTTTACATTTAGTCCGTAATGTTGCTTGATCGTTGGTTAGGCTATTAGCTGGCCAAATGTAGGCTACATGAAAAGAGCAATTCTATTAAAAATGTTGGTGTGGGTTTTCAGTGAATTTATTTCAATCAGGAAGCTCCTTTGTAGGAAAATTCTCAGCAACAAAAGATTGATCAAATTAAGACCCTACATCTGTATGTACATTTTCAACCAAAATGATGTAAAGTGAATTACAATAAAATATATACTGTAACTGTGCGGCTCTAATGTAATCACTGTTTTTGTGGATGTATTATTTACCGAAAGCCCCATCCAGAGATTTTAGCCCCATCCTTTTCCAAACCAGAGAAGGGCTTGAGAGAAAAGACTCATCAGGGAAAATATGGAGAACAAAAGGTGGGTAATGACTAGGATTGTGCTGAGTTGGCTACTCTGAAAAAATGTACTTCCATAATATCCAAGATAGCAGCCACCCACTTTTGTTGTTCAATAATATTGTGTGATCTTGCTCTAATGAAGTGTAGTGGGTGAGATCTTTATCTTTTTTAGAGGTTCACTGAGAAAAAGTTGAATCGTCTCTTGTGGACGGTTTGGCAATGTTATGGCTGCCGCTTTAACAGGGGTATACTGGACCTTAAAATATGATTTATTACCTGTGTTAAAATGGGAAGATACACGACAAATTCATGTTAAAAGTATAGTCACTTTCCTTTTTCCAAACATATTGCCTATGCTGATGTAACATTGACAATATCAGTAAGATAGGCATCACAACTACAGCCTTCGTATGAATTCAGCCCCAACTAGGCATGCCAGACTAGGTATTAATGTGCCATTATTCTAAATGGAAGCTATTGTGCTTCATCGCCAAAAGACCAGAATTCTAGATTCAATGTCATAATATACTAAACATGTTAAGCTTTGAATTCAACTTTTTATAGGAATTGGAAGAGAAAGAGCCAGTGACAAATGCCAGAGAGTCTAAACCAAGGAAGGAGGGGTCCTCAGGAGAAACAACCCAAGGTACCATGACACTTCACTTTCAATGACATCGGATTTGGTAAAACTTTGTTATAAAAAATATTAATAAGCATTGACAAACTATTAAAAAGGTTTACGTATGTTTTGCATGTGGTGGACAACATATAAGAGCTGCTGATAAGTAATTGATAATAATCAGATTTTTCCCCACATTATTACAATAAGACATAATGCCGGAAGCAACAGGTAACTGCCAAAATAATGGAATCACTTGAGTAAATGAGGTATACAAAATATATTGAAAGCATGTGCTTCCACACAGGTGTGGTTCTTAAGTTAATTAGGCAATTAACATCCCTTCATGCTTAAGGTCATGTATAAAAATGCTAGGCAGGCCATTATTTTGGCCACCAAGGTTATACCCCCACTGGATGAAAATGCCCCATCCACAGGAAACAAGTGATCACTGAATAAATGAAGCATGAAACATGAAACCCCCTCACAGCACTGGCACTCCTGATGGCATTGCAGTGCTTTGAGCCATAATACAGGGCTTCATGTTGAATCAACAGCAGTCAATGCAAGCAATGCAGGAGCAGGTTAGCCAGCTACAGGAGGAGGTACAGAAAAGCAAGACAGATAAAGCCTCCCCCATTTCTCCTTCACCCAAATCCAGGTAGCTGATGTTCTGAAAGAGCTGCAAAATCTGGACCGCTACAAATCAGCCGGACTAGACAATTTGGACCCTCTCTTCTTAAAATGATCTGCCCGAAATTGTTGCAACCCCTATTACTAGCCTGTTCAACCTCTCTTTCGTATCGTCTGAGATCCCCAAAGATTGGAAAGCTGCTGCGGTCATCCCCCTCTTCAAAGGGGGAGACACTATAGACCCAAACTGCTACAGACTTATATCTATCCTACCCTGCCTTTCTAAGTTCTTCGAAAGCCAAGTTAACAAACAGATTACCGACCATTTTGAATCCCACCGTACCTTCTCCGCTACGCAATCTGGTTTCAGAGCTGGTCATGGGTGCACCTCAGCCACACTCAAGGTCCTAAACGATATCATAACCGCCATCGATAAGACACATTACTGTGCAGGCGTATTCATAGACCTGGCCAAGGCTTTCGACTCTGTCAGTCACCACATTCTTATTGGCAGACTCAACAGCCTGGTTTCTGAAATGATTGCCTCGCCTGGTTCACCAACTACTTCTCTGATAGAGTTCAGTGTGTCAAATTGGATGGCCTTTTGTCTGGACCTCTGGCAGTTTCTTAAGGGGTGCTACAGGTTTAAATTCTCGGGCCAACTCTCTTCTCTGTATACATCAATGATGTCGCTCTTGCTGCTTGTGATTCTCTTATCCACCTCTATGCAGAGGGCATCATTCTGTATACTTCTGGCCCTTCTTCGGACACTGTGTTAACTAACCTCCAGACGAGCTTCAATGCCATACAACTCTCCTCCCGTGGCCTCCAACTGCTCTTTAATGCAAGTAAAACTAAAATAAATATCTTAATCCGATCACTGCCCGCACCTGCCCGTCCAGCATCACTACTCTGGACAGTTCTGACTTAGAATATTTGGACAATTACAAATACCTAGGTGTCTGGCTAGACTGTAAACTCTCCTTCCAGACTCACATTAAGCATCTCCAATCCAAAATTAAATCTAGAATCGGCTTCCTGTTTCGCAACAAAGCATCCTTATCTCATGCTGCCAAACATACCCTTGTAAAACTGACCATCCTACCGGTCCTCGACTTCGGCGATGTCATTTATAAAATAGCCTCCAACACTCTACTCAACAAATTGGATGCAGTCCATCACAGTGCCATCCGATTTGTCACCAAAGCCCCATATACTACCCACCACTGTGACCTGTACACTCTCGTTTGCTGGCCCTCTCTTCATACTCGTCGCCAAACCCACTGGCTCCAGGTCATCTACAAGTCTCTGCTATGTAAAGCCCCGCCTTATCTCAGCTCACTGGTCACCATAGCAGCACCCACCCATAGCACGCTCTCCAGAAGGTATATCTCACTGGTCACCCCCAAAGCCAATTCCTCCTTTGCCCGCCTTTCCTTCCAGTTCTCTGCTGCCAATGACTGGAATGAACTGCAAAAATCACTGAAGCTGGAGACTCATATCTTCCTCACTAGCTTTAAGCACCAGCTGTCAGAGCAGCTCACAGATCACTGCACCTGTACATAGCCCATCTGTAAACTGCCCATCCAACTACCTCACCCCCATACTGTATTTATTTATTTATCTTGCTCCTTTGCACCCCAGTATCTCTACTTGCACATTCATCTTTTGCACATCTACCATTCCAGTGTTTAATTGCTATATTGTAATTACCTCACCACCATAGACTATTTATTGCCCTACCTCACTTATCTTACCTCGTTTGCACTCACTGTAAATATACTTCTTTTTTTCCTACTGTATTATTGACTGTATGCTTGTTTATTCCATGTGTGACTCTGTGCTGTTGTATGTGTCGAACTGCTGTGCTTTATCTTGGCCATGTTGCAGACGTAAATGAGAACTTGTTCTCAACTGGCCTACCTGGTTAAATAAAGGTGAAATAAAAAATAAAATAAATATAAACATTGTGCTGTGACCCCTCTGCCAGAAGAAGATCCAGTTACCCCGACTACACAAGTGCGTCCCTCCCCTGGGAAGTTGGCCGAGGAAAGGTTGCAGCTTTTTCAGTGTAAGGATTTATTACTATGTTTGGCGACTTACTCTTGAGTGCATTTTACATTACTCTTCCATATGTATTTTGTAGCTGCCTAAAAATGTGTTATTAAAAGGGTCTTTAAGGGTTTTTCACCTATTGCGGATTACAGCTTTAAAGTCCTTTCCAGTGTTTCCAGTTTTCTATGAAATACGACCTGTAATTAATTACAATATGAGGGACGTAATTAAACATTTTTGGAGGGAAAACTAAGTATTAAATAAAACAATTATCTGCTGTTTTTTTTTCACATTATTACATTAAGATGTAATGCGGGAACATACATGTTACTTCCAAAATAACGGAAACACTATTGAGATTCAAAAACATACATTCTACACCGGAGTGGAGCTGCTCAGAACACCCAGAACCCTCCTGTTGTCCCCCAAGTTTTTAGAATATGAACTTTTAAAGTCAGATTTTCACTGGACAGTTACTTTAAAGCTCCTCATACCAGTTCCTTTCATTGCCCTTACACTTCACGTCTGATCAATGACTGAAATGTACATTTTAAATGTCAAAACTCTGAAAAATATTCAAGTTGACACAGTAATGGAAATATACCAAACATAGGTCTTCATTATATAATTGTAGTCTCCACGAGTATGTGTTTAACTGGGTGTGTGGGTGATATGACGGAGGGGGATTATACATTTCATACACATACAAATATTTTTACTGTATCTGATCTTACTGCATCTCCCTTCTGCATCTGAGATTCTGACCTTATTAAAGTACTATGTCTCTCCCTTAATTCCAGGCCCATCTGAGGTGTTAGGTGAACGTGTTGTCAAGAAGGATGAGGCATATTGGGTAATAGACACATTTACATGATTTCTGTCCTCAGTGGTCATGCTGATCATGTTCCTGTAATATGATGTTTCATTTCAAGCTCAAAGCTAAATGTCTCTGTTTAAGGTTGAATAAGGTTGAATTTCAGCATGTTGTGTACAGATGTAGCTTCTTAATTTGTCCTATGATGTCAAAGCAAAATAATCATGAAGCAACAGGATTTTACATTTAGTCCGTAATGTTGCTTGATCGTTGGTTAGGCTATTAGCTGGCCAAATGTAGGCTACATGAAAAGAGCAATTCTATTAAAAATGTTGGTGTGGGTTTTCAGTGAATTTATTTCAATCAGGAAGCTCCTTTGCAGGAAAATTCTCAGCAACAAAAGATTGATCAAATTAAGACCCTACATCTGTATGTACATTTTCAACCAAAATGATGTAAAGTTAATTACAATAAAATATATACTGTAACTGTGCGGCTCTAATGTAATCACTGTTTTTGTGGATGTATTATTTACCGAAAGCCCCATCCAGAGATTTTAGCCCCATCCTTTTCCAAACCAGAGAAGGGCTTGAGAGAAAAGACTCATCAGGGAAAATATGGAGAACAAAAGGTGGGTAATGACTAGGATTGTGCTGAGTTGGCTACTCTGAAAAAATGTACTTCCATAATATCCAAGATAGCAGCCACCCACTTTTGTTGTTCTATTATTTTTATTTCACCTTTATTTAACCAGGTAGGCTAGTTGAGAACAAGTTCTCATTTGCAACTGCGACCTGGCCAAGATAAAGCATAGCAGTGTGAACAGACAACACAGAGTTACACATGGAGTAAACAATTAACAAGTCAATAACACAGTAGAAAAAAAGGGGAGTCTATATACATTGTGTGCAAAAGGCATGAGGAGGTAGGCGAATAATTACAATTTTGCAGATTAATAACACTGGAGTGATAGATGATCAGATGGTCATGTACAGGTAGAGATATTGGTGTGCAAAAGAGTAGAAAAGTAAATAAATAATAACAGTATGGGGATGAGGTAGGTAAAAATGGGTGGGCTATTTACCGATAGACTATGTACAGCTGCAGTGATCGGTTAACTGCTCAGATAGCAGATGTTTGAAGTTGGTGAGGGAGATAAAAGTCTCCAACTTCAGCGATTTTTGCAATTCGTTCCAGTCACAGGCAGCAGAGAACTGGAACGAAAGGCGGCCAAATGAGGTGTTGGCTTTAGGGATGATCAGTGAGATACACCTGCTGGAGCATGTGCTACGGATGGGTGTTGCCATCGTGACCAGTGAACTGAGATAAGGCGGAGCTTTAACTAGCATGGACTTGTAGATGACCTGGAGCCAGTGGGTCTGGCGACGAATATGTAGCGAAGGCCAGCCGACTAGAGCATACAAGTCGCAGTGGTGGGTATAAGGTGCTTTAGTGACAAAACGGATGGCACTGTGATAAACTGCATCCAGTTTGCTGAGTAGAGTGTTGGAAGCAATTTTGTAGATGACATCGCCAAAGTCGAGGATCGGTAGGATAGTCAGTTTTGAAGCTCGTTTGGAGGTTAGATAGCACAGTGTCCAAGGACGGGCCGGAAGTATATAGAATGGTGTCGTCTGCGTAGAGGTGGATCAGGGAATCGCCCGCAGCAAGAGCAACATCATTGATATATACAGAGAAAAGAGTCGGCCCGAGGATGGAACCCTGTGGCACCCCCACAGAGACTGCCAGAGGACCGGACAGCATGCCCTCCGATTTGACACACTGAACTCTGTCTGCAAAGTAATTGGTGAACCAGGCAAGGCGAGGTGGTGGTGCACCCGTGACCGGCTCGGAAACCCGATTGCACAGCGGAGAAGGTACGGTGGGATTCGAGATGGTCAGTGACCTGTTTGTTGACTTGGCTTTCGAAGACCTTAGATAGGCAGGGCAGGATGGATATAGGTCTGTAACAGTTTGGGTCCAGGGTGTCTCCCCCTTTGAAGAGGGGGATGACTGCGGCAGCTTTCCAATCCTTGGGGATCTCAGACGATATGAAAGAGAGGTTGAACAGGCTGGAAATATTGTGTGATCTTGCTCTAATGAAGTGTAGTGGGTGAGATCTTTATCTTTTTTAGAGGTTCACTGAGAAAAAATTTAATCGTCTCTTGTGGACAGTTTGGCAATGTTATGGCTGCCGCTTTAACAGGGGTATACTGGACCTTAAAATATGATTTATTACCTGTGTTAAAATGGGAAGATACACGACAAATTCATGTTAAAAGTATAGTCACTTTCCTTTTTCCAAACATATTGCCTATGCTGATGTAACATTGACAATATCAGTAAGATAGGCATCACAACTACAGCCTTCATTTGAATTCAGCCCCAACTAGGCATGCCAGACTATGTATTAATGTGCCATTATTCTAAATGGAAGCTATTGTGCTTCATCATCAAAAGACCAGAATTCTAGATTCAATGTCATAATATACTAAACATGTTAAGCTTTGAATTCAACTTTTTATAGGAATTGGAAGAGAAAGAGCCAGTGACAAATGCCAGAGAGTCTAAACCAAGGAAGGAGGGGTCCTCAGGAGAAACAACCCAAGGTACCATGACACTTCACTTTCAATGACATCGGATTTGGTAAAACTTTGTTATAAAAAATATTAATAAGCATTGACAAACTATTAAAAAGGTTTACGTATGTTTTGCATGTGGTGGACAACATATAAGAGCTGCTGATAAGTAATTGATAATAATCAGATTTTTCCCCACATTATTACAATAAGACATAATGCGGGAAGCAACAGGTAACTGCCAAAATAATGGAATCACTTGAGTAAATGAGGTATACAAAATATATTGAAAGCATGTGCTTCCACACAGGTGTGGTTCTTAAGTTAATTAGGCAATTAACATCCCTTCATGCTTAAGGTCATGTATAAAAATGCTAGGCAGGCCATTATTTTGGCCACCAAGGTTCTACCCCCACTGGATGAAAATGCCCCATCCACAGGGCACAAGTGATCACTGAATAAATGAAGCATGAAACATGAAACCCCCTCACAGCACTGGCACTCCTGATGGCATTGCAGTGCTTTGAGCCATAATACAGGGCTTCATGTTGAATCAACAGCAGTCAATGCAAGCAATGCAGGAGCAGGTTAGCCAGCTAACAGGTAGCTGATGTTCTGAAAGAGCTGCAAAATCTGGACCGCTACAAATCAGCCGGGCTAGACAATCTGGACCCTCTCTTCTTAAAATTATCTGCCGAAATTGTTGCAACCCCTATTACTAGCATGTTCAACCTCACTTTCGTATCGTCTGAGATTCCCAAAGATTGGAAAGCTGCTGCAGTCATCCCCCTCTTCAAAGGGGGAGACACTCTAGACCCTAACTGCTACAGACTTATATCTATCCTACCCTGCCTTTCTAAGGTCTTCGGAAGCCAAGTTAACAAACAGATTACCGACCATTTCGAATCCCACCGTACCTTCTCCGCTATGCAATCTGGTTTCAGAGCTGGTCGTGGGTGCACCTCAGCCACACTCAAGATCCTAAACAATATCATAACCACCATTGATAAGAGACATTACTGTGCAGCCGTATTCATAGACCTGGCCATGGCATTCCACTCTGTCAGTCACAGGAGGTACAGAAAAGCAAGACAGATAAACATTGTGTTCTGACCCCTCTGCCAGAAGACGATATAGTTACCCTGATTACACATGTACCTCCCTCTCCAGGGATATCGGCCCAGGAAAGGCTGCAGTGTTTTTGGGGGTAAATACTTATTTGGTGACGTACAATTCAATGCATTTTACCTTACTCTTCCATGTATTTTAGTAGCTGCCTAAAAATGTGTTATTAAAAGGGTCTTACAACAAACCCAGACACTTTGACAAGACAAGTGCCTCAGTCCTGTTAAAAAGAAAAACGATATTGCAACCTCTTTGCAATAAGGAATTGAGACCAAACACTCATGAGAAGTTTCAAGTGTTTAATGCCAAGGATAAAGTCAGCTGAGTGCATACATTTAGAAGGTTCACAACACTCCAGTCCATGCAGAGCAGTAAAGCCCCTGGGCCTGATGGCAACCCTGTTGAATTCTATAAAGCCTTCTCCTCTAAATGATCCCCTATCAGCTCAATGTACAATGAAATCCTTTCTAGTCAGAAACTGCCACAGACACTTACCCAGTCAACTATTTTGGTTTAGCTTAAAAAAGACAAGAATCCCCTAGACTGTGGCTCATACCGCCCTATAAGCCTTTTGGGCTTCGATTATAAAAATCTTACTTATGTCCTCTCGTTCCGTTTAGAGACAGTGATGGCTAATATAATTAACTCTGACCAAACCGGATTTATCTCCGGTAGGCAATCTTTCTATAGTATGTGCTGGCTATTTAATGTTCTTTATACTGATCACTCAACTCTACAGCCAGAAGTTGGCATCTCTCTTGATGCTGAAAAGGCTTTTGACTGGGTTGAGTGGAAATATCTATGTACAGTAGTAGAGAGATTAGGGTTTGGCCTGTCATTTCTTTCCTGGTTTAAGATTTTGTTCTTGTCCCCAGTGACTTCAATTCGCACCAACAATGTTACCAACAATGTTACCTCCAGCTACTACCCTCTCCACAGTAAGGAAATGTTGATGTTTATCTCCTTTCCTATTTGATATGGCTATTGAGCCTCATGCTATCACCCTGTGGGTGGAGGAGAGGATTAAGGGAATATTATGGGGCAACATAACTCACAAGGTGTCTCTGGATATAAGTTAAACCTAACAAAAAGTGTGCTCCTCCCCATTAATCAGTTAGCAGAAGGAATTGGGTAAGCCAATTTCCCATTTAAGGTGGAGCATCATGTCTTTACTTATTTGGGGATGAAGGTCACACGCTCATTTAAGGCTCTGTTTAAACATAACTTCAAAACACTCCTGGAGCGCACTAAGCAGGATTTCATTAATTATTGAAGAACATTAATTCTGTTAAGATGACTGTACTACCTAGGTTTTTGTACTTATTCCAAATGATTCCCATTTTCCTGCCAAATTCAATGTTCAAACAACTTGGCAGCTACATTTCCAACTTCATTTGGAATAAGGCAACAAAAAAAAGTATATCTAGAGAGACCTAAGCCCGCAGACAGGCTGGGCCTTCCCAGTTTTTTACACTACTACTGGTCAGCAAATATATCTAAATGTTTTTATTGGGTTTCTACATTTGAAAACAAGGATGGTCCAATTTGGGTCATCATGGAGCTACAGTCAAGCCTTCCAACTTCTCCGGTATCGCTCCTGTGCTCCTCAATGACCATGAACCTTGGCACTCATGTTTTGATCCCGATTGTTTTGAACCCCTTAAAATCTGGTCACTTTAGCCTTAAACAAGCAAGCGGCTTCTCCCCATTAACATCTAATCATCTCTTCCCAGCGTCATAGATTGACACGGAATTCCAGTTCTGGTATAGGAACGGTCTGGTGTTTTTGTGTGACCTATTTGTTGATAATACATTCATCTCATTCCATACTCTGAGGGTTGACACTAATATTCCCAATTACCTACTTTTTTAGATACCTGCAAACTGGCAGCCTTGCCCAAAATCAATTCCCTTAATTTCCACTCGATCCCACTGTGTCCAGTTGAGAGTTGATTAGATCTTAACCCTTATCTGAAGGGCACAATCTCCAGATTATACTACATAATACAGAACATTAATCCACCTTCCTTTGCAAATACAAAATATCCATGGGAGCAAGACGTAGGTGGCGAGCTACCCGATGATATATGGTAACAAAGTATTAAGTGTATCCACACATCATCATTTTGCATAAGGCATGGGCTTATTCAGTTTAAGGTTTTGCACCATCTCTATTACAAAAATATATGCTAAAAAATATACCCAAATGTTGACCCCAAGTGTTTGTGATGCCACCAGAGTCCAGCGACTATGGGACACGTGTTTTGGTCATGCCAATCTTTGAGTGGCCTCTGGGACCCCATTTTATGAGGCATTCTCACATATGTGTAATACAACTGTTAGCCCCAACCCGGTCACTGCCATTTCTGGGGTACTTCCTTTAAACCAGAATGCTATGCATGGTAGTCTGCAAAGCCGCCCTCCTTTATGCAGAGGTTTAAGGAGGTGATGTCATCTCTGCCTCTGGAGAAGGTTAGGTACACTGTGCTTGGGTCCCAACAAAAGTTTGACTTAACCTGGTCCCCATTAATACAATACATGGAGAGCCTATCTTCTACTTGGTGTAACTTGCATAGTTTGGTAAGCATGTCTGTTCTTGTGGCCATTTGTGCCGATAAGAAATTTTACAGAACTTTTTTCCCCATTGTTTTTAATTCTATTACTGTTTGTTTATGTTTTTCTTTCCTATTTAACTTACTTTTATAGATGCCTTGTCACGTCCTGACCTTAGAGAGCCTGTTTATTTCTCTATTTGGTTAGGTCAGGGTGTGATTTGGGTGGGCATTCTAGTTGATCTATTTCTTTGTTGGTTTAGTATGGTTCCCAATCAGAGGCTGCTGTTTATCGTTGTCTCTGATTGGGGATCATATTTAGGCAGCCCTTTCCCATCTTCAGTTGTGGGATCTTGTTTGTGTGTAGTTGCTTTCTGCGCTGCATATAGCTTTACGTTCGGTTTGCATTTTGTTGTTTTTTTGGTGTCATTGAAAATAAAAGTATAATGTACGCCTACCACGCTGCACCTTGGTCTCCTTCCGACAACGGACGTAACATGCCTTGGTGGTTGGTTGGTTGGTTGGTTGGTTGGTAGGGAGGGAGGGTGGGAGGGAGGGTTTGGGTTTGTACTGTTTTTGATGTTATATCTGAAAATCTGTAAATGAAGTAAAACAAAAAAAAAGAAAGTTCACAACAAATGTTATACTCTTCCCTTGTAGGTGTCACCTCCCCAGTAATACCTTTTATGACCCCAATGAGTTTCCCTCCTTTCCCCTGTGGAATGTCCATGCTCCTCTCTTTGTTTAACTAGATCAGAATCACAACCAGTCAATCTTCATTGTTCTGGGCCTGACCCTGCTCTCTGATCCTAGGCAATTTCCTCTTATCTGATTAGGTCAACTTTTCTCACTTAGCATACACAGTTTCATGTCCTAAACTCCATTAATACTCACAGTAGTCATTCACTACACAGGATACAAACAAACTACAGTTTAACTTGAAACATGTTACATTTTAACAGAATCCATCAGTCCCCATTGTGAATTGTTAATAAAAAGGATGGACCCCTTTAAGGGTTTTTCACCTATTGTGGATTACAGCTTTAATGAGAATAACTTTTTCTATTAAATATGTTTCCTATTAAATATGACCTATAATGAATTACCATATTAGGGATATAATTACAATTTTTGGGAGGGAAAATGTAAGTGCTTAAAAAAACTCATTTACATTAAGATGTAATGCGGGAACATACATGTAACTTCCAAAATAATGGAAACACTATTGAGATTCAAAAACATACATTCTACACCGGAGTGGAGCTGCTCAGAACACCCAGAACCCTCCTGTTGTCCCCCAAGTTTTTAGAATATGAACTTTTAGAAGTCAGATTTTCACTGGACAGTTACTTTAAAGCTCCTCATACCAGTTCCTTTCATTGCCCTTACACTTCACGTCTGATCAATGACTGAAATGTACATGTGGTTTCTGAGTTAATTAAGCAATTAACATCCGTTCATCTTTAAGGTCATATAAAATGCTAGGCAGGCCATTATTTAGTCTATTATTCTGGCTACCAAGGCTATGCCCCCATAGGATGGCAATGCCCCCACCCACAGGGCATAAGTGATCAGTGAATGGTTTGAGTGTGAAAGTGATGTAAACCATATGCCATGGCTGTGTCTGTCACCAGATCTCAACTCAGCTGATGGGAAATTCTGGAGCCCTGCCTGAAACAGCATTTTCCACCACCATTAACAAAACACCAAATGATTATATTTCTTATCTAAGAATGGTGTCACATCCCCCCAAGGCAGGTAGCCTAGTGGTTAGAGCATTGGACTTATAACTGAAAGGTTCCTAGATTGAATCCCCAAGCTGACATGGTAAAAATCTGTCATTCTGCCCCTGAACAAGGCAGTTAACCCACTGTTCCTAGGCCATCATTGACAATTAGGATTTGTTCTTAACTGACTTGCCTAGTTAAATAAAGTTAAAATAAAAAATAGAGACATTGAACTTGAAACCCTGTAAGAATCCTGGATCCAGCTGTATATTTTGGGGGGATGCAGATCTCTGAAATACAGTCTAACGAAGTAACCTTTTGTTTTCACTGGCACACAAATCCAAAGTAATTTCAGTTTGCAAAATTGGATGTTTCTAATTGAAACAGTCACCTTAACTTGATTCATTAACGTGGTTCTTCAATAACTACTTCCCTTTGGAGTTTAGGAGCTTGATGGATTTTCTGATTATATCTGAATTCACCTTTAAATGCTTGCTTCCATTTCTGTGAGTTGTTGTGTCACAGAGTTGATCTGCCTCTGCTTGCTCTAACTTAATCTAAAGTACAGTGTTAAACACCTGCTAGTGTGCTTTTCTGCGATATGTTGAGGAATATTTGTAATCATGGTCTTTTCATCTTTTCATTTCTATTTACAGGATCCTATCTGATGGATCTGTTGTCAAAGACTGGACTAGAAGATCATTATGAAAACAAGCTGATGTTAAGTACTGTCCTTGAGATAAATGCTGATACTACATCAGATGAACCTCTTACCACCATGCAGTCACTTCCAGGGGCCTTCCTGAAGAAATTAATGATGGCAAATGTGAATGCTAGGAGTGTTAAATGTCTGACCACTGACCAGGAGGTTTCCTATTGTGGTGTAGACAACCTGGACACTGACCAGGAGGTTTCTTATTTTGATGTAGACAACCTGGACACTGACACTGATAGTAGCGATGTAATTAATCCACTGGACCTGATAACTGCCCTGTTTCTGTGCTCAGATGGTTTCCTGCAGCAGGAGATGGTCCAGAAAATGTCCATGTGTCAGTTTGCTGTTCCTCTGCTGCTGCCCAACTGTGACACAAAACAAAGCACGTTGATGCTGTGGGCCTTAAGGGACATAGTGAAAAAGTTCAGATCTTCTTCACAAACAGCCACAAAGGCTTTTGTGGAAGAGAGAATAGTACTCTCTGATGTTCCTATGGTGTCCTTTGTTAAGTTAGGAGAGAGCAGCTTGTCCAAGTCTCAGATTTTGAACAAGTTGCTAAGTAACCCTCAACAGTACCATGACACATTTGTTCATCGTGATATGGAATGCGGAGATGCATCTCGACAAATCTCAGATGGCCTCGTTGAAATAATTTGGTACCTTCCATGTGGGAACAGAAACATAGACATGTTCACAGAGCCTGTGGCTGTTGCCAATCTCAGAGGAGACATCAGGTCATTTGAAACACAGTTCTCCTTTCTGTGTCAAACATCAGCGGCAGTTTACATTTTCACTGATGACTTAGAGGCAGATTTCTTCAAGATCTTGAAAAGCAAAAAAACCAAGGCAGAGTTATTTCTGGTTGTCAACTCTCAAAGAAAAATGTTCAGAGTAGACATATTGAAAAAACTTATCAGAAACTGCGGTATCAATGAAAAAAACGTGATTGTGAAAAATAAACAGAATGATGCAGAATTTGTCAAAATCCTGCAGTCCTCTGTGGGTGACATCATCAAAAAAAGTCCAAACCGACTGACAATTGAGAACATGGCTGACATGACTCACCAGATGGGGATTTGGGTTGATGAAGACTGTGATGAGTGTCAGAGTGCTTGGAAGATGGCAGATGAAATCACCAGGAACATCACAGACCCAATCAAATTCAAAAATGAAAAGCTACCTTTACAAGGTCAAATCTGGAAAGAGATTTCCCAGTTGGAGAAAGAGATGTGTAGACTGAGAAAAGCAGGGGATCAAGACATTGAACACTACAAGAGCTCTCTGAAGAAAAAGGAGAAAGAGCTGAGAGAGAAGCAACACACATTTGACATGTCAGATTCAATGGCAAGCTTCATTTTAGGATTGTCAAGTTCAGGAGCGGAGCGTTCCTATTTCCTCAAATGGATGCGGATAAATCTGGACAATCTGTCACGACAGAATCTGTCTGTCTTAAGGGGCCGGTACAAAGATCTTTGCCAAAATACTCAGGAGAAAAAAGATGACATTAAAGATTTGGATAAGCAGTTATCTGACTGTTCCCTGGGACTTGAACACTTCCTGCGTGAGTTGGGACAGTTATATGAAGCTTCCTGCTCCCTTCCTGAAAGTAGCCAACATCGGAAACAGATGGAGCTTCTCCCTGGATTGTGTGCTCAGATGCTGTTGGATGGTTTTCCCGTTGAGCTTCTGGATGGAGATGCATCAAATATCCCTCTGAAATGGATATCAGCTGTTCTGACTCAGCTTCATACTCTTGTCCAATCCAACAGCAAGATCCGGGTTGTGACAGTTTTGGGGGTTCAAAGTACAGGGAAGTCCACTCTCCTCAACACCATGTTTGGGGTCCAGTTTGCTGTCAGCAGTGGAAGATGCACCAGAGGGGCCTTCATGCTACTGATTAAAGTCAACAAAGACTTCAAGGAGGAGCTGAAATGTGACTTCATCATGGTCATTGACACAGAGGGGTTGAAATCGCCAGAGTTGTCTCAACTAGATGATAGCCATGAACATGAAAATGAATTGGCAACACTGGTGATTGGACTCAGTGATGTCACTATCATCAACATGGCCATGGAGAACTCCACAGAGATGAAAGACATTCTGCAGATTGCTGTTCATGCTTTTATCAGGATGAAGGAAGTGGGGAAGAAGCCTATATGTCATTTTGTGCACCAGAATGTGTCAGACATGTCTGCTCATGACAACAACATGAGGGACAGAAAGAAGTTGTTGGAACAGTTGAATGAAATGACCCAGGCAGCAGCCAGAATGGAGAAGAAGGAGAATATCACCAAGTTCACTGATGTGATGGAGTATGATCCAGACACAAGCAGCTGCTACATCCCAGGACTCTGGCATGGGACTCCCCCTATGGCTCCAGTCAATGCTGGCTACAGTGAGGCTGTGTGCGGCTTCAAGAAGACCTTGATGAAAGATTTCAGAAAATGCCAGAGAAATTATGACTTGACACATTTCCTGAAGTGGACACAAAGCTTGTGGGAGGCAGTGAAATTTGAGAAATTCATCTTTAGTTTCAGAAACAGCTTGGTTGCAGATGCATACTCCAGATTATGCTCGGAGTACAATGGTTGGGAATGGGCCTTCCAGAAAGAGATGTATAAATGGATGGTGAGTGCTGAAACTAAAATATCCAATATTGGCATGACAGATCAACATCCCCAGAGGTCCATAAGAGATGTGCTACAAGACTTGATGATAGAAGCATCTGAGAAGCTTTCGGAGGGAGAAAAGGAAATCCAAGGCAATCTAGTGAAATACTTTGAAAAGCAAGATGGCCATGTCAATCTGGTGGAAAAATACAGGGAGGACTTTCTGTCCAGTGCCAAAACACTGAGACGAGAGACAGAAAACACAGTGAGGAACAAACTGCTGGGAGCTGTTGAGATCAAAGAGGGGATGACAGAACTGGATGACATCAAGTGCTCACAAGCAAGTACACTAGAAAGAAAAGTGCTGGCTTTGCTTCAAACCTGTAAACAGAACAGATCTGTCCTATCGGATGAGGCCCTCAGAGAAGATTTTGAAAGAATGTGGAAGAAAACTCTGTCTGAGATTAAATTCAGAGGACTCCCAAGAAGACATGTTGCTCAGGATGCCTTCAGAATTTTACATGACCATTTATCTATGAGGTCGGGTTACGTCAATAGTATGTTGGTTGGAAACAGCTTGGTTGATTGTGGGAAGACACCCTTTGTTGTAGAGTCAGGGGATTGGTGGCAGAAGACTAAAGGCTTTGTGATGCGCTTGAATAGAGACCATCTCAGGATGAAACTGCAAGAGTTGTGTGACAACATCATAAAAAAGTGTCAGGAGTTTATAACCCAGAAGGTGAAAAACAAAACAGATTACCATGAAACTTTCATCAAAGAGCTGCTTGAAATAATTGATGAAACATCTCAACAAAACAAGAAACGTAAAGTTCCTGAGGAATGTGAGGTTAAACTGAAGCTGCACATCTGTGGCATAGCAGCAAGAACATTTCAGAAGAAACATGATGATTTCATTGCATTCAATGACCCAAGGAAGTGTCTGGAACAGTCTAAGAACAAGTACCTTACACTCTTCATAGACTTATTTCATAACCGAGACCAGTGCCTAAATAAAGCTGAGGAGTTCTCAAAGCTGTGTTTGCAGCCAGCTGTACAGGACTATGTGACCAAAATGATATGTCCTGATGTGATTGATGAAGTGAAGACCGGTAAAGGGTCAGAGGATTACAGCACACGGACGTCCTTCCAGTTCTCTATTTTGAAACAACTCCTGACAGATGGAGAATATGAGAAATATAGAGAATACATAAACCGATATGAAAGTTTTGTGAAGGACTGGCTGTTTGACCACATTGTTCAACAACTCTCAAAGGACAAAAAACTGGAGAAATTGGAGAATAAACATGTTTCAGAGATAGTCAAGATAATCACTGTGGCAATTTCAAAGATTAGAAACACAACCCACACTGTAAAATATATCAAGACATTCATTCAGAATATGTGCTGTGCCCTTGAAGAAAAGCTTGTTTTTCCAAAGGATGTTCTGGATTCCATCATGACTCTGAACTACTCTGCTAACACAGAACAGTTTGCTGACGACCTCACAGGGTTTGTGGGAAAAATGGAACAGTCACTGGCAGCTAAATATGAGAAGGAAGGAGACATCAAAGAGAGACTCAAATCTCTGCCATTTAAGCCTCAGGACAAGATGTTCACCAGTCTGTTTGGATGTGGCAAGCAATGTCCATTCTGCTGTGCACCCTGTGAAGCAGGAGGCAAGGAGCATACCAAACACTTCACCTCTATTCACCGTCCACAAGGTGTCACTGGTTGGGTGAATTTAAAGACAACTGTGTTAAGAACTGACATATGTTCATCCTCTGTGATTAGTTACAGAAAATTCAACACAAACCTGACTGAAGGCAAACCTCACCTCTACAAGGACTACCAGACATATTACCCTGACTGGACCATAACTGGAGATCCCAGCATCAAGGCTTCAGACTACTGGAAGTATGTGATGGCCACATTCAATGAGACAATTGCTAAAGACACACATGCACTTCCTGCTGATATCCCAGAGGACTGGAAGGCATTAACAACTGATGATGCACTGAAGAGCTTGAAAAACGCATTCAACATGAAATAAAGTGGAAAACGATATCATGATTCTTCTTGACTCAAACTTATAATTGGCCAATCAAAGATTTCAGACATGGCAACCAGAAATATCTCACCAAGCATGAACATTTTTTTTAAAATCAAAAAGCCAGAAGCCTGTCACTTCAACCAAGTACTTGTGAAAAAAATGGCTAATCTCTCAATTCCAATACAATTTCATCATCGCACAGCTGATTGGGTACTTTTGACCTTTCACTTACCTTGATTGGTTTGTTGAAGGAAAAAACTATTAATCAAAAAGTAGCACCTTTCACAATCATAAAAAACTAGAAACATATGAGACTAAAATAGGATACTGACCGTCCAAAAGATACCACGGAACTCTTACCAGATAGTTGCAGATAAAAGCCTATATTATATTGGCATATCAATGTAGGAACACATGTCGCTACAGGAAACACCTTCATCAAGGCCTTGTAGCAAGGGTAGTGTTTGAGTGGACATCACTGACTGACAGGTACCTGCAGTATAGGAAGGAAGGAGGAGTTATACCATACATACTGTAGACTGACAGGTACCTGCAGTATAGGAAGGTGGAGTTATACCATACATACTGTAGACTGACAGATACCTGCAGTATAGGAAGGAAGGAGGAGTTATACCATACATACTGTAGACTGACAGATACCTGCAGTATAGGAAGGAAGGAGTTATACCATACATACTGTAGACTGACAGATACCTGCAGTATAGGAAGGAGGAGTTATACCATACATACTGTAGACTGACAGATACCTGCAGTATAGGAAGGAAGGAGGAGTTATACCATACATACTGTAGACTGACAGATACCTGCAGTATAGGAAGGAAGGAGGAGTTATACCATACATACTGTAGACTGACAGATACCTGCAGTATAGGAAGGAAGGAGGAGTTATACCATACATACTGTAGACTGACAGATACCTGCAGTATAGGAAGGAAGGAGGAGTTATACCATACATACTGTAGACTGACAGATACCTGCAGTATAGGAAGGAAGGAGGAGTTATACCATACATACTGTAGACTGACAGATACCTGCAGTATAGGAAGGAAGGAGGAGTTATACCATACATACTGTAGACTGACAGATACCTGCAGTATAGGAAGGAAGGAGGAGTTATACCATACATACTGTAGACTGACAGATACCTGCAGTATAGGAAGGTGGAGTTATACCATACATACTGTAGACTGACAGATACCTGCAGTATAGGAAGGAAGGAGGAGTTATACCATACATACTGTAGACTGACAGATACCTGCAGTATAGGAAGGAAGGAGGAGTTATACCATACATACTGTAGACTGACAGATACCTGCAGTATAGGAAGGAGTTATACCATACATACTGTAGACTGACAGATACCTGCAGTATAGGAAGGAAGGTTTATACCATACATACTGTAGACTGACAGATACCTGCAGTATAGGAAGGAAGGAGTTATACCATACATACTGTAGACTGACAGATACCTGCAGTATAGGAAGGAAGGAGGAGTTATACCATACATACTGTAGACTGACAGATACCTGCAGTATAGGAAGGAAGGAGGAGTTATACCATACATACTGTAGACTGACAGATACCTGCAGTATAGGAAGGTGGAGTTATACCATACATACTGTAGACTGACAGATACCTGCAGTATAGGAAGGAAGGAGGAGTTATACCATACATACTGTAGACTGACAGATACCTGCAGTATAGGAAGGAAGGTGGAGTTATACCATACATACTGTAGACTGACAGATACCTGCAGTATAGGAAGGAGGAGTTATACCATACATACTGTAGACTGACAGATACCTGCAGTATAGGAAGGAAGGTGGAGTTATACCATACATACTGTAGACTGACAGATACCTGCAGTATAGGAAGGAAGGAGGAGTTATACCATACATACTGTAGACTGACAGATACCTGCAGTATAGGAAGGAGGAGTTATACCATACATACTGTAGACTGACAGATACCTGCAGTATAGGAAGGAAGGAGGAGTTATACCATACATACTGTAGACTGACAGGTACCTGCAGTATAGGAAGGAAGGAGGAGTTATACCATACATACTGTAGACTGACAGATACCTGCAGTATAGGAAGGAAGGAGGAGTTATACCATACATACTGTAGACTGACAGGTACCTGCAGTATAGGAAGGTGGAGTTATACCATAATGTAGACTGACAGATACCTGCAGTATAGGAAGGTGGAGTTATACCATACATACTGTAGACTGACAGATACCTGCAGTATAGGAAGGAAGGAGGAGTTATACCATACATACTGTAGACTGACAGATACCTGCAGTATAGGAAGGAAGGAGGAGTTATACCATACATACTGTAGACTGACAGATACCTGCAGTATAGGAAGGAAGGAGGAGTTATACCATACATACTGTAGACTGACAGATACCTGCAGTATAGGAAGGAAGGAGGAGTTATACCATACATACTGTAGACTGACAGATACCTGCAGTATAGGAAGGTGGAGTTATACCATACATACTGTAGACTGACAGATACCTGCAGTATAGGAAGGAAGGTGGAGTTATACCATACATGTAGACTGACAGATACCTGCAGTATAGGAAGGTGGAGTTATACCATAATGTAGACTGACAGATACCTGCAGTATAGGAAGGAAGGAGTTATACCATACATACTGTAGACTGACAGATACCTGCAGTATAGGAAGGAAGGAGTTATACCATACATACTGTAGACTGACAGATACCTGCAGTATAGGAAGGAAGGAGTTATACCATACATACTGTAGACTGACAGATACCTGCAGTATAGGAAGGAAGGAGTTATACCATACATACTGTAGACTGACAGATACCTGCAGTATAGGAAGGAAGGAGTTATACCATACATACTGTAGACTGACAGATACCTGCAGTATAGGAAGGAAGGAGTTATACCATACATACTGTAGACTGACAGATACCTGCAGTATAGGAAGGAAGGTGGAGTTATACCATACATACTGTAGACTGACAGATACCTGCAGTATAGGAAGGAAGGAAGGAGTTATACCATACATACTGTAGACTGACAGATACCTGCAGTATAGGAAGGTGGAGTTATACCATAATGTAGATTGACAGATACCTGCAGTATAGGAAGGTGGAGTTATACCATACATACTGTAGACTGACAGATACCTGCAGTATAGGAAGGAGGAGTTATACCATACATACTGTAGACTGACAGATACCTGCAGTATAGGAAGGTGGAGTTATACCATAATGTAGATTGACAGATACCTGCAGTATAGGAAGGTGGAGTTATACCATACATACTGTAGACTGACAGATACCTGCAGTATAGGAAGGAAGGAGTTATACCATACATACTGTAGACTGACAGATACCTGCAGTATAGGAAGGAAGGAGTTATACCATACATACTGTAGACTGACAGATACCTGCAGTATAGGTAGGAAGGAGTTATACCATACATACTGTAGACTGACAGATACCTGCAGTATAGGAAAGGAAGGAGTTATACCATACATGTAGACTGACAGATACCTGCAGTATAGGAAGGAGGAGTTATACCATACATACTGTAGACTGACAGATACCTGCAGTATAGGAAGGTGGAGTTATACCATACATACTGTAGACTGACAGATACCTGCAGTATAGGAAGGAAGGTGGAGTTATACCATACATACTGTAGACTGACAGATACCTGCAGTATAGGAAGGAAGGAGTTATACCATACATACTGTAGACTGACAGATACCTGCAGTATAGGAAGGAGTTATACCATAATGTAGACTGACAGATACCTGCAGTATAGGAAGGAGGAGTTATACCATACATACTGTAGACTGACAGGTACCTGCAGTATAGGAAGGAAGGAGTTATACCATACATACTGTAGACTGACAGATACCTGCAGTATAGGAAGGAAGGAAGGAGTTATACCATACATACTGTAGACTGACAGATACCTGCAGTATAGGAAGGAAGGAAGGAGTTATACCATACATACTGTAGACTGACAGATACCTGCAGTATAGGAAGGAAGGAGGAGTTATACCATACATACTGTAGACTGACAGATACCTGCAGTATAGGAAGGAAGGAGGAGTTATACCATACATACTGTAGACTGACAGATACCTGCAGTATAGGAAGGAAGGAGGAGTTATACCATACATACTGTAGACTGACAGATACCTGCAGTATAGGAAGGAAGGAAGGAGTTATACCATACATACTGTAGACTGACAGATACCTGCAGTATAGGAAGGAAGGAGTTATACCATAATGTAGACTGACAGATACCTGCAGTATAGGAAGGAAGGAGTTATACCATACATGTAGACTGACAGATACCTGCAGTATAGGAAGGAAGGAGTTATACCATAATGTAGACTGACAGATACCTGCAGTATAGGAAGGTGGAGTTATACCATACATACTGTAGACTGACAGATACCTGCAGTATAGGAAGGAAGGAGGAGTTATACCATACATACTGTAGACTGACAGATACCTGCAGTATAGGAAGGAAGGAAGGAGTTATACCATACATACTGTAGACTGACAGATACCTGCAGTATAGGAAGGTGGAGTTATACCATACATACTGTAGACTGACAGATACCTGCAGTATAGGAAGGAAGGAGGAGTTATACCATACATACTGTAGACTGACAGATACCTGCAGTATAGGAAGGAAGGAGGAGTTATACCATACATACTGTAGACTGACAGATACCTGCAGTATAGGAAGGAAGGAGGAGTTATACCATACATACTGTAGACTGACAGATACCTGCAGTATAGGTAGGAAGGAAGGAGTTATACCATACATACTGTAGACTGACAGATACCTGCAGTATAGGAAGGAAGGAAGGAGTTATACCATACATACTGTAGACTGACAGATACCTGCAGTATAGGAAGGTGGAGTTATACCATACATACTGTAGACTGACAGATACCTGCAGTATAGGAAGGTGGAGTTATACCATACATACTGTAGACTGACAGGTACCTGCAGTATAGGAAGGAAGGAGGAGTTATACCATACATACTGTAGACTGACAGATACCTGCAGTATAGGAAGGAAGGAAGGAGTTATACCATACATACTGTAGACTGACAGGTACCTGCAGTATAGGAAGGAGGAGTTATACCATACATACTGTAGACTGACAGATACCTGCAGTATAGGAAGGAAGGAGTTATACCATACATACTGTAGACTGACAGGTACCTGCAGTATAGGAAGGAAGGAGTTATACCATACATACTGTAGACTGACAGGTACCTGCAGTATAGGAAGGTGGAGTTATACCATACATACTGTAGACTGACAGATACCTGCAGTATAGGAAGGTGGAGTTATACCATACATACACAGTCAATCAAATGTTATTAATAAATCCCTTTTTACATCAGCAGATAATTATACACAAACCCAGCCTAATCCCTAAACAGCAGGAAATGCATGTGTAGAGTCACGGTGGCTAGAACAAACTCCCTAGAAAGGCAGGAACCTAGCAAGAAACCTAGAGAGGAACCAGGCTCTGAGGTGTGGCCAGTCCTCTTCTGTCTGTGCCGGGTAGAGATTATAATCATACTGTTGACTACTAGTTGACTTGGACTTGAGTATAGTCTTCAATCACAATGTTAGAGAAATATATTCACAATTGTTTTTAGAACCATCTTGATTAGAAGTGAATGTAGATAATGTTCATTGTAATTACAAGAAGTATATCAGTGCTAGATAGAAGTGTAACTCTGTAAAAATGAAGTAAAGGTCATTTTATTTGGTTGATATTTGATATTGTGTATTGTCTTTGATTTGATTCAGTTTGATATTGTATTTCATTCATTTAGTCTTTGAAAGACCAGCCCAATGATAGGCTGAAAGGGATCCCAACGTCATGTAGAATGTACATCATGTTATCGTCAATGGTCCATTAGAGTTTTATACCTATGGAGATGTGATTATGTTTAGATTGCCATGACAACAAGCCTCTGAAACGGATGCATACATACTGTACCTCGGAAAAGGCTTTTATAGTCCTGGTCTTCGTCTGATACAACTGGGATGTATTGTTAAGGGCTACTGTAGTTGCGTGCTAAAAGATTATGTAACAAGTTCATTATTCTTTTGTTTATTTTTGTCAGTTTTGTCAAATGTAAAGAATGTGTTTACCTCTGATTTAATAAAGAAATTGCAGCATTATTTTACTGTAGGAAAATGCATGTAACATTCTATGATTCCTCTCCCAAACATCAAACTAACAAGGATGTATAGTTCAACATTTATTGTTTAACAAAATTTTTATTGACACAAAGTTATTTATAATTCATTCCCTTTTAGGAAATTAAATACATAAATAATCAAATGTATGAAACTACTTGAATGAACATTTGTAATTCTAATTAATTACATCACGATTATATAATCAGACAGTTACACTGTTCTTAGTATCTGATCAATAATCTGAAAAGAATGTACAATTTGTCAATAAATCAGCATTTGTTAAAGATGCAGTCTGGGATCTACTTCAGGATTGGTGGGTCCCCTGTGGAATGGTTGAGCTAACGTAGGCTAATGTGATTAGCATGAGGTTGTAAGTAACAAGAACATTTCCCAGGACAGACATATCTAATATTGGCAGAAAGCTTAAATTCTTGTTAATCTAACTGCACTGTCCAATTTACAGTAGCTAATACAGTGAAGGAATAACATGCTATTGTTTGAGGAGAGTGCACAGTTTTGAACATGAAAAGTTACTAATAAACAAATCAGGCACATTTGGGCAGTCTTGATACAACATTTTGAACAGAAATGCAATGGATCAGTCTGAAACTTTGCACATACACTGGCCATCTAGTGGCCAAAATCTAAATTGCAGCTGTGCTGGAATAATACATTATGGCCTTTCTCTTGCATTTCAAAGATGACGGTGAAAATGACAAAAAAACGGTAATTTTTTTCTATGTATTATCTTTTACCAGATCTAATGTGTTTTATTCTCCTAGATTCCTTTCAAATTTCCACAAACTTCAGTGTTTCCTTTCAAATGATACCAAGAATATGCATACCCTTCTTCATGGCCTGAGCTACAGGCAGTTAGATTTTGGTATGAAATTTTAGGCAACATTTTTTTTTTAAAGGGGCCGGTCCTTAAGAGGAGCACCCCCAATTCGTTATATATATATATACATACATACATACATACATACATACACACACACACACACACACACACACACATATATATATATATATATACACACACACACATATATATGTGTGTGTGTGTGTGTGTGTGTGTGTGTGTGTGTATGTATATATATATATATATATATATACACACACACATACATATATATATATATATACACACACACACACATATGTGTGTGTGTGTGTGTGTATATGTGTATATATATATATATATATATATATATATGTGTGTGTGTATATATATATTTATACATGTACACATATATATGTACATATATATATATATATATACACATACATATATATACAGTTGAAGTCGGAAGTTTACATACACTTAGGTTGTCGTTATTAAAACTCGTTTTTCAATCACTCCACAAATTTCTTGCGACTCCATTCCCGTATCCGGGAGCGTAATCATAGCCTCAAGCTCATTACCATAATGCAATGTTAACTATTCATGAAAATCGCAAATGAAATGAAAGAAATATATTGAAACACAAGCTTAGCCTTTTGTTAACAACACTGTCATCTCAGATTTTCAAAATATGCTTTTCAACCATAGCTACACAAGCATTTGTGTAAGAGTATTGATAGCTAGCACAGCATTAAGCCTACCATTCAGCAGGCTACATTTTCACAAAAACAAGAAAAGCATTCAAATAAAATCATTTACCTTTGAAGAACTTCGGATGTTTTCAATGAGGAGACTCTCAGTTAGATAGCAAATGTTCATTTTTTTCCAAAAATATTATTTGTGTAGGAGAAAACGCTCCGTTTTGTTCATCACGTTTGGCTAAGAAAAAACCCCGAAAATTCAGTCATTACAACGCCGAACTTTTTTCCAAATTAACTCCATAATATCGACAGAAACATGGCAAATGTTGTTTAGAATCAATCCTCAAGGTGTTTTTCACATATCTATTCGATAATAAATCATTCGTGGCAATTGGGTTTCTCCTCAAGAGCGAAATGAAAAGTTTTGCAGCTGGAGATTACGCAATAATTGCGACGGAGGACACCAAGCGACCACCTGGTAAATGTACTGTCTTATGGTCAACCTTCCAATGATATGCCTACAAATACGTCACAATGCTGCAGACACCTTGGGGAAACGACGGAAAGTCTAAGCTCATTCGTGGCCCGTTCACAGCCATATAAGGAGTAATTGAAACACAGCGCTTTCAAAACCTGGGCCACTTCCTGTCTGAAATTTCATCTTGGTTTCGCCTGTAGCATCAGTTCTCTGGCACTCACAGACAATATCTTTGCAGTTTTGGAAACGTCAGAGTGTTTTCTTTCCAAAGCTGGCAATTATATGCATAGTCGAGCATCTTTTCGTGACAAAATATCTTGTTTAAAACGGGAACGTTTTTCATCCAAAATTTTTAATAGCGCCCCCTAATGCATAACTGGTTTTAAACTATAGTTTTGGCAAGTCGGTTAGGACATCTACTTTGTGCATGACACAAGTAATTTTTCCAACAATTGTTTACAGACCGATTATTTCACTTAAAATTCACTGTATCACAATTCCAGTGGGTCAGAAGTTTACATACACTAAGTTGACTGCCTTTAACCAGCTTGGAAAATTCCAGAACAATATGTCATGGCTTTAGAAGCTTCTGATAGGCTAATTGACATAATTTGAGTCAATTGGAGGTGAACCTGTGGATGTATTTCAAGGCCTACCTTCAAAATCAGTGCCTTTGCTTCACATCATGGGAAAATCAAAAGAAATCGCCCAAGACCTCAGAAAAATAATTGTAGACCTCCACAAGTCTGGTTCATCCTTGGGAGCAATTTCCAAACGCCTGACGGTGCCACATTCCTCTGTACAAACAATAGAAAGCAAGTATAAACACCATGGGACCACGCAGCCGTTAAACCGCTAAGGAAGGAGATGCGTTCTGTCTCCTAGAGATGAACGTAAAAGTGCAAATCAATCCCAGAACAACAGCAAAAGGACCTTGTGAAGATGCTGGAGGAAACAGGTACAAAAGTATCTATATCCACAGTAAAACGAGTCCTATAGCGACATAACCTGAAAGGCCGCTCAGCAAGGAAGAAGCCACCGCTCCAAAACCGCCATAAAAAAGCCAGACTACGGTTTGCAACTGCACATGGGGACAAAGATCATACTTTTTGGAGAAATGTCCTCTGGTCTGATGAAACAAAAATAGAACTGTTTGGCCACAATGACCATCGTTATGTTTGGAGGGAAAAAGGGGAGGCTTGCAAGCCGAAGAACACTGTCCCAACCATGAAGCACGGGGGTGGCAGCATCATGTTGTGGGGGTGCTTTGCTGCAGGAGGGACTGGTGCACTTCACAAAATAGATAGCGTCATGAGGAATGAAAAATATGTGGATATATTAAAGCAACATCTCAAGACATCAGCCAGGAAGTTAAAGCTTGGTCGCAAATGGGTCTTCCAAATGGACAACGACCCCAAACATACTTCCAAAGTTGTGGCAAAATGGTTTAAGGACAACAAAGTCAAGGTATTCGATTGGCCATCACAAATCCCTGACCTCAATCCTATAGGAAAATTGTGGGCAGAACTGAAAAAGCGTGTGCGAGCAAGGAGGCCTACAAACCTGACTCAGTTACACCAGTTCTGTCAGGAGGAATGTGCCAAAATTCATTAACCAGAAATTTGTGGAGTGGTTGAAAAACAAGTTTTAATGACTCCAACCTAAGTGTATGTAAACTTCCGACTTCAACTGTGTATATATTTGTGGATATTTTGTAGGACGTAACATATCATACAAAATGGATGCTGTAATACACATTTAAGGGGACCCATTTTTGCTCGTGAGCACTACTTTTAAAATTACTGGCTGAAACTATACAAAAGCAATACTAGCTGATAACATAGTGTAGCACTGATCATAATACATGAAAAGCACTTTACAAATATTATTATTATTATTATCATTACAGTGTTACAGTTATACAACAAAAACATACAGTACTAGGAGGGATTGTTGCTATAGCAACAAAAAAAAAGTAAGAACAAATACTCAAAAAACAACATGAAATATTTGTACATCAATAATACTGTAATTACATGTACAACAACAGACTGAGGACTGGTCCATAACATCTAACAGAGGAGGTTTTGTTGTTTACTAGTCTCTTAAAGTCATGTCATCACGGTCTTCTGGCCAGGAGAGTCAGCGGGACATCATCCTGACAAACTCTGTGGAAAGAACACAAAATATGAGCTACATTTTATTAGTGTGTTGACAACACTGGGAGTATTAGTATAGTGACAACACTGTGAGTAGTAGTATAGTGACAACATGGAGAGTATTAGTATAGTGACAACACTTAGTATTAGTATAGTGACAACATGGTGAGTATTAGTATAGTGACAACATGGAGAGTATTAGTATAGTGACAACACTGTGAGTTGTAGTATAGTGACAGCATGGTGAGTATTAGTATAGTGACAACATGGAGAGTATTAGTATAGTGACAACACAGTGAGTATTAGTATAGTGACAACACTGAGTATTAGTATAGTGACAGCATGGAGGGTATTAGTATAGTGACAACACAGTGAGTATTAGTATAGTGACACCACTTGAGTATTAGTATAGTGACAACATGGTGAGTATTAGTATAGTGACAACATGGAGAGTATTAGTATAGTGACAACACTTAGTATTAGTATAGTGACAACACATTGAGTATTAGTATAGTGACAACACTGTGAGTATTAGTATAGTGACAACATGGAGAGTATTAGTATAGTGACAACACTGTGAGTAGTAGTATAGTGACAACATGGAGAGTATTAGTATAGTGACAACACTGTGAGTAGTAGTATAGTGACAACATGGAGAGTATTAGTATAGTGACAACACTGAGTATTAGTATAATGACAACATGGAGAGTAGTAGTATAGTGACAACATGGAGAGTATTAGTATAGTGACAGCATGGCGAGTATTAGTATAGTGACAACATGGTGAGTATTAGTATAGTGACAACATGGTGAGTATTAGTATAGTGACAACATGGTGAGTAATAGTATAGTGACACCACCGTGAGTAATAGTATAGTGACACCATGGTGAGTAATAGTATAGTGACAACATGGTGAGTATTAGTATAGTGACAACACGGTGAGTATTAGTATAGTGACAACACGGTGAGTATTAGTATAGTGACAACATGGTGAGTATTAGTATAGTGGCAACATGGTGAGCATTGTTGTCACAACATTGTGAGTTTAGTATGGTGAAACAGAGTGAACATAGTGTTATAGTGGAGAGCAACCTTCATCATATCTCAATGTCACATTTCCTCTCTGATCCATTAGTTCTCCCCTTATCCCCTCTCTCTCCTTCTTTCTCTATTAGTTTCTTTCTACTCCTCTCCACACCCTTTCCTCCCGCTCCCTTCCCTCCCCCTTTCTCCCCTCCTCACTCACCCTCTCTCCCCTTTCAAGTTCACCAAATCGTCTCCTTTTCTCTTCCCTCTTTCTCCTCTCTCCCCCTCCTACTCCCCCTCTCTCCCATTCCCCTCATAGTCCACCAAACTGTCCCACTCTCCGCTCACCTTCTCCCCCTCATCCCCCCCTCTCCCCTCACCCTCGAAGTCGAGCAGGCCGTCCCCGTTGAGGTCGACATCTCGGAGGATCTCGTCAATCTCTGGTTGGTTGAGCTGCTCCCCCACCAGCTTTTTCATGGCCTCCTTCAGTTCAGCCAGGCTTATCTGACCGTCCCCGTTAGAGTCAAACTGGAGAAGAAGAAGGAGGAGGAGGACAGGAGGAAGTAAAGTGAGGTGAGGGAGAGAGAGTGGTAGAAAGGGAGGGGGAGAGGAGAGATTAAATGGATAGAAAGAGCAGGTTAAGAGAAAATAACTTGTCATTTAATTTGTGTTAACAGATATAATAAGATTAATATTGTCTCTTCGTACTTCTTTGAAAGCATCCCTGAGCTCCTTCACTCCTATCATGTCTGCTGTCTCTGCCAACATTTTAGGACCCATCAGCTCCACAAAGTCCTCAAAGTCCACTCTGCCGCCACCTAGAGGGAAACAAGAGTCATTACAGAAATGGTCACAGGGGTGATGAGCTGAAGAGCGAGCTGAAGAACTTCAAATACTATACACAGAGGGTATGCCCTTGCTTCCTCTGGTTAATGTGTGTGTGTGTGTGCTGCGTGCGTGCCACTCACAATGTGTGCATGTATGTCTATACATG